>NW_027070050.1:82985-371859 GCF_002906115.3 Quercus suber
GTCGCCAAATTTTAGGCAAATTCCTTCGTTAAGGCCCCGAAAACAATGTTTTTGCTATTTATAGTAATATTTGTTTTTCCTTAATAACTTTTAGTTTAAAAGTCAGAATAAGGTCCCGTCTGTTTTGGGACGACCCTTAAGGTCAGTAGTTTATGATTCTGCATTTAACTCAATTTTTCCATTTTTGGTAAAATT
This sequence comes from Quercus suber, assembly GCF_002906115.3. Taxonomy (NCBI): domain Eukaryota; kingdom Viridiplantae; phylum Streptophyta; class Magnoliopsida; order Fagales; family Fagaceae; genus Quercus; species Quercus suber. The sequence goes on from NW_027070050.1 coordinate 83,181, forward strand.
CGGTAATTTTGTCACCTAATCGCTTAATTAGTGCGAATTAGGGTTTTAAACGTTTTTGCTCAGTATTTATATGTTTTGTAGCCGTCAGAGGCAAATAAGACTATTATCAATAAGCACAGACATTTTGTCAATTTTCTTTTCTGGTGGATTCCAGTTTTATCTCCTTGTGGATTTAGGGAAACCCCTTGTGGATTCGAGGTTTACTACCCAGGAACTAACAGTTTAGTTTCTGTTTCATCAAGAGAGCATCGTGTGTGCTCTTCTTCAGGCTTCCGCGACATCAAAATTAAACTACAGTCTTAATATAAAATGAAACTCTAAATTTTTGAAAGATAACAAATTAAATCCTGTCAATATTGTTGCAAAACCGGTTTAATTATCTGATAGTTAGGGGTAGAGGATTTAAATTTTAGATTAGAAACACTATCAACTAGTTAAATTACCAACTCTTAGCTTGAGGCAATACTATTTAAGGGGCAAGGATATCCGTTGAGAGGGAAAATCAAACTGCAGACCCGAGTCCTATTTAAATAGATGTTAAAATCAAATTGAGAGGGAAAAAATAACCAAAAAAAAAAAAAAGAACACTTCTGTATTCGTGAAAGAGAGAGATACCCTTCACTGTGTAAATATTGTCTGCTTTGGAACCCATACCCCTCACGGTTTTGTTCTCCCCTAAAGCACACAACAGTGAGGGAAAAGGCCTCTAAACATTGAAGGAAGGTCATTCCTTATAAACGCATTCCCATATGCTTCCCTAGGCGATGTGGGATTCCATGGAATGCAAGACCCCCCTTTTTGGGTCACTACAATAATTTTATTGACCTAAAAAGGGGGGTCTTGCATTTAATTGAATCCCACATCGCCTAGGGAAGCACATGAAAATGTGTTTATAATGAATGGCCTCCCTTCAATGTGTAAATGTCTTTTCCCCCACTGCTGTGTCCTTTGGAGGAGAACAAAACCGTGAGGAGTATGGGTCCTAAAGCAGACAATATCTACACAATTGGGCCGAACAAAACCATGAGGAGTATGAGTCCCAAAGTGGACAATATCTACACAATTCGGGTAGGGCTGTTACATATGTTTTGTTTCTAAATTTCGGATTTTGATTTGTTTAGAAAAATGTTAACTAAAAACGAAAATGAATTCTCACTTTCTGATTCTTATTGAATTTCATACAAGCTCCAAAGGTTCATCAATGGAGGAATGTAAACACACTGAGAGAGAGAGAGAGAGAGAGAGAGAGAGATTGAACAATACAAAACTTGTGAAAATGAATTCATTGAATAAACTTATCATACTCTGTTCTTTATATAGTGAGAATAGAGGCAGGAAAAGAAAACAGAAAAAATAACCAACTAACTATCTAATACCAGATGTACACTTGTAATAAACTTGTAACTAACTCATTAAGCTATAGACTATAAACGACGGTTGTTTCATGACTAATTATGCTATGCTACTGCTATGCTATTGTAGTTTACTTCTATATATACAAAACTATAAGTAACAGATACAAACACTGCACAATCTATAATCACTCAATATCTCAATACTCCCCCTCAAGATGAACCATAAATGTTGATTAGGTTCATCTTGGATAAAAGGAAGTAAAATTGCTTGTATCCAAGTGCCTTTGTGAAGCAATCAACAATCTGGTGTCTAGTAGGAACATGAAATGTCTTAATCACTCCATCTTGAAGCTTACTTCAAATAAAATGGCAGTCAACCTCTATGTGTTTTGTGCGTTTATGGAATACTGGATTTGCAACAATATAAAGAGCTGCCTTGCTATCACAGTACAGAGAGGCAGGCTGATTGTGATTTAAACCAAAGGTTTTAAGCAAGGCCAACAACCAAACAACTTCACTTGCAACAGTAGCCATTGCTTGATATTCTGATTCTACAGATGATCTGGACACCACTTGCTACTTTTTGCATTTCCAGGATATAAGAGAATCACCAAGGAAGACACAGAAGCCTGAAACTGACCTTCTGGTATCTGGACAAGCTGCTCAGTCAACATCACAATAGGCTTTTAGTCTCAATTCAGGACTTCCTGATAGAAATAAGCCTTGTCCTGGTGTCTCCTTAAGATACTTAAGTACCTTATAGGTTGCTTGTAGATGTGGAATTTTAGGGGAACTCATAAACTGACTCAGTTTATGCACTAAGTAGCAGATATCAGGCCTAGTCAGAGTCAAATAAAGCAGCTTGCCTATAATTCTTCTATATAAAGATGGATCAAAAACATCTTCTCCCATTGAGCTCCTAAACTTAGCTGATTGATCCATGGGCACATTAACAGGCTTACTTGCTAGCAGACCTGTATCAGAAAGCAACTCTAGAATGCATTTCCTTTGACACAAGCTGATTCCTTTTTCAGTCCTTGCAACTTCAAGGCCTAAGAAATACTTCAAGGTACCAAGATCTTTGAGCTTAAACTTGTCATCTAGAAAAACCTTGAAAGTATTGACTGCCTCCACATTATTGCTAGCTATTAGAATTTCATCCACATAGACTAGCAAAATGAGAATTGAACCCTTGCTGACCTTAGTGAAGACAGAATAGTTTGATTTAGATTGAAGAAAACCATGATCAAGAAGAGTGGATGAGAGCTTGGCAAACTACTGTCTACTTGCCTGCTTCAAGCCATAAAGTGACTTAGTGAGTTTGCACTCCTCCCCCTTGCTGCCAAATCCAAGAGGAGGAACCATATACACCTCCTCATTCAACTCTCTATGCAAAAAAGCATTATTTACATCTAATTGAGATAAATGCCAACCATACACAGCAACCACAGCCAAGAGAGTTCTAACTGTCACAAACTTCCCGACAGGAGAGAAGGTTTCATAATAATCAATTCCCTCAGTTTGAGTAAAGCCTTTAGCAACCAGTCTAGCCTTGTACCTTTCTATAGACCCATCAGCTTTAAGCTTAATTTTGTATACCCACTTGCACCCAATAGGCACTTTACCAGGAGGCAGTTTGGTCATGACCTAAGTTTTATTAGTCTGAAGAGCATCAATTTCAGCCTTTATGGTAGCTTGCCACAATGGATCAGGTAAAGCTTCAGCATATGAAGTGGGTTCTTTGGTAATGGACAAGGCAACAGAAAAGGCTCTATGTGCATTAGACAACTTAGAATAAGAAAGAGTAGAGAAAAGTGGATAGAGAATACCTGGACTATCAATGAAATCATGGGAAGGTATGAGTGGAGCTGAGACCAAATTGCAGTGATGATTAAGAATGTTAGTGGAAGCTAAATTGCAGTGATAATCATGGAGATATGAGGGAGGTTTATGAGACCTATTAGACCTTCTAACAACAGGTAAATCAAGTAAGGGAGCAGTAAAATAAAAAATGTCAGGTGAAGCAATAGGAACAAGTGGAGAAGGGTCTAAATTAGGATGGACAAGGTCTGGAAATTCATCAGGAGGTATAATAGTGTCAACAGGATTGAAAGGAAGAGAAAATTCAGCAAAAATAGAAGGAGTGGATTCTGGAAGTGAAGGTTGAGATGGAAATATATTGTGAGAAATGGAAGAAGAGATAGGAACAGATTTAGGCAGCCAATGTTTAAAAGGAAAAACAAATTCTTTGAAGATGACATCTCTAGAAAGGAAAACAGTTTTATTGGTCAAATCATACAACTTATACCCTTTGGTTCCAAAAGGATATCCAAGAAATATGCATGCCTTTGCTCTAGGATCAAACTTGGATCTGTTCCTAGTTAAAGTAAAGGCATAACATAGGCAACCAAAGGATCTAAGATGCTGATACGATGGAGGATGACCTAAAAGTTTCTGATAAGGAGTAAGATTACCTAGAAGAGGACTAGGAAGTCTGTTGATAAGATATGTGGCTGTAAGAACACAATCCCCCCAGAATTTCATAAGTAAATTTGCATGGAATCTTAAGGTCCTAGCAACATTTAACAGATGCTGATGTTTTCTTTCAACAACAGCATTTTGTTGTGCTGTTTCAACACAAGATAGCTGACGTAAAATACCATTGGAGGCATAAAATGAAGAGAGAGCAAACTCAGGACCATTGTCACTCCTAATCACCTTAATGGACACCTTGAATTGATTAAGAACCATTTGGGAAAAGGTTTGAATCAAGGAAGAAGCTTCAAATTTAAGCTTCATTAAATAAACCCAAGTACATCTACTATGATCATCAACCAAAGTAAGAAAATATCTTGAGCCATTTAATGAAGAAGCAGAATAAGGTCCCTAAATATCAGCATGGATCAAATCAAAACAAGATGAGGAAACACTTGTGGATTTAGGAAAAGGCAATTTGTGTTGTTTAGCTAAAGGGCAAACAAAGTAGTCAAAAGAATTGTTATTATTGCAAGAAGTCAGATCAAGTACAATGTGTTTCAACAAAGCTAATCTTTGTGAAGATGGGTGACCCAATCTATAATGCCACAATCTAACAACATCATTTGAAGTATCAACAGCATGAGAAGAGTCAAGATTACAGACATTGACACTTTTATTGACACTTTTATTACAAAGAAAAGAGGATAATCTAGATAGAACCTCTGAAACAGAATTTGGTAAGGTGAAAGAATCAGTGCACTACAAGGTATATAGTCCTCCATGTCTCTTACCCAACCCAATCATCTTCCAATGCAGTAAGTCCTAAAGAAAACAATAATGAGAAAGGAAAATACAACAGCAAGAAGGGTTTTGGGTCAGCTAACTGATAGAAATAAGATTGAAAGTAAAACTAGGAATACAAAGGACATGTTCTAAAGTTAAAGTTGCTAAAACTTTAACAGTTCCAATATGAGTCACCTTAACCATGTCACCATTAGGGAGTCTAACTAAAATCTGAACAGAAGAAGTAATAGAAGTAAAGAAATGAATAGAATGTACCATGTGGTCTGTTGCACCACTATCAAGAATCCAGTCATATGGACTGATATGAGAGGTATTGACACTAGAAGAGAAGACTGAATGTTCAAGAGAAAGGGAAAAATAGATACCTAATATGGTTTGGGCTTGAACATCCAATAAAGGCTGAGTAATGATGGTGGCAGCTTGGTGAGCATTGTCCAAACATGTCTCTGGTGGTGCTTGAGTGCCAAAGTGACATTAGGAATTCAACAATCCGATCAGTTGCTGATATTGAACCTTGGTGAGTGTGATAGGTTCACTAGTATGATCTTTAGCAATAATGACATTGTTTGCAAAAGACTGACCAGGCTAACCACCTTTGTTCTTGAAATTATACCCAAGTAGGTATCCATGCAACTTGTAACATCTGTCAACTACATGTCCCATGGCTCCACAATGAGTACATTGTGGTCTGCCATTCTTGGATTTAGCAAAATTCTTGGTGTTACCAAATTTAGACCAAAAAGCTGCTAAAGCTGTTGATGCATCAACCAAGACTTTCTTCCCAGCACCCACCTTTCTCTGCTTCTCATCTTGAAGCAAAAGAGAGAACACTTTGCTTAAGGGAGGTAAAGGTTCCATAAGGAGAATTTGGCCTCTAACAGCTGCAAATGTCTCATTCAACCCCATAAGAAAAGACATAGTACAATCCTCAACTTGATGACCACATGTACATGTCCTATAATTGAAAAATTCATCCCAAAGTCCCTTAAATTTTGTGTAGTATGCATTGATGGTTAAGTCTTCTTGTGTCAAAGAACTAATCTCTTTCCTTAAGTCAAAAATTGTAGGTCCATTTCCTTGCCCAAAATCTGTATTGTAAGTCAAGCCATACATCCCTGGCAGTCTTGAAGTAAACTATACTTCATTGCAAATCCTTAGAAACAGAACTAAACAACCAGCTAGGATAGTGCTGTTGCATATACACCAAGCTGTGCAATGTGGGTGATCAATAGATTGAGGCTTAGGGATAGAACCATCAATGAAGACCAATTTGGTTTTGGCATCTAAAGAGATGAGAATGGCCCTACTCCAAGTGTTATAGTTCTCTTTAGTGAGAGGTTGAACCACCAAAGAAACACCTAGGTTATCTCCACTAGATAAGAAATAGGGACTAGATGTGTTTTCCCAAGGATGTACAATGGGAGTAGTAGCACTAGACGTACTCTCAGTCATACTAAGTGCAATATTATCAAAGAAAAGAGATGAAGATTCAAAGTTCCAATCAAAGAAAATCAAGAATTAATTTTCTCAAGAATCCTTCAAGAAACAAGAAATGGATTCTATGGATGATGTAAAGGTAAATCAAATCAAGATGCAATTCACAATCTTGATGTAAAAACAAAGAAAATTGAAGATTGGGAATGACACAACCCAAAAAACTAAGAAGAAAAATTGAAACCCTAAGATTGAAGATTTCAATTTCAATTATAAACCGGAGAATGAAGATCAAGATTTCAACACATTAAAGAAATCAAGACCTAGAAGATGATGATCTTAACGCAAGAATCAACAAAAACACAATGAGCTAAATTTCTAGTTGATCTGAAAGAAGCATTAAGAAATCAAGAAAGAACGCAATTAAACTAGGAAGAATCAGAGAATACCAGAATGGAATGATTTCTGAACTAGTTCAAGCTCTAATACCATATTGAATTTCATACAAGCTCTGAAGGTTCATCAATGAAGGAATGTAAACACACTGAGAGAGAGAGAGAGAGATTGAACAATACGAAACTTGTGAAAATGAATTCATTGAATAAACTTATCATACTCTGTTCTTTATATAGTGAGAACAAAGGCAGGAAAAGAAAACAGAAAAAATAACCAACTAACTATCCAATACCAGATGTACACTGTAATAAACCTGTAACTAACTCATTAAGCTATAGACTATAAACAACGGTCGTTTCATGACTAATTATGCTATTCTACTGCTTTGCTATTGTAGTTTACTTCTATATATACAAAACTACAAGTAACACTACAAACACTGTACAATCTATAATCACTCAATATCTCAATAATTCTTATTTCCAAATGCAACATTTCACATCTCTTCTCTCCTGATACTTCATAGTGAATAATATTTTCTCTCCTAATACAAGAAAAGCTGGTGTTCTTCAAATTGCAATAGCTGGTTTTCTTTTTGAATATTTTCTTTGGTTTCTTTCTTTCTTTCTCATCCTTCTTGGGCACACAAATTTGCTTTCACTGCTTACTATTGAAGACTCGTGTCTATAAATTGTTGCAATATCGTTCTAGGGGTATCTTTGGTCTGATAAACTCTTTTTCTTTCATGGGAGATGTATTTTTTTTTTTTTTAGTTTTTATTATAAATTCTCAAATTCTTATTGGTCTCCTTCTTTTTTTGGGGGGGGGGGGGTCGAGAATTGAGATTTTCGGGTGGATTAGTTCAGAAATGAAGAGATTAGGAGATGATGGTAGCTCTTTGCAACCTAAGCGATCATCTGGTTCTTCGGGTGGAGACTTGTAAGTTTCATTCTCTGTATGCTTTTCTCTTTTGTTGTTTTTACAGTTTTTTTTTAAGGTAGGATTTTTGATTCCTTAAGTTCTGTTTGGTTTCCTAGAAAATATTTAGTGTAATGTTAATGCTTTTGCTTGACATTTTTTTGCATGATGAAATTTTCTGAATTTTTTAATCATGCTCTTGGCTGGTTTTGTAACGGATTCAGCTTTTTAATCATGCTTTCATGTGAGAATTTTTAAGTGACTTGTGACATATGAAAGCTTGGAATTTTTTCCTTCAATTTAATTTTAGTTGATAAATTAAAGATTACTTGGCTATTTGAATTTAGTTCTCCAAGTAAAGGAGATCAGGCAATGCCACTAATGAGAAATTTGAATCCTGGGAATCAGTTTGCTATTAAAATTGACTGGGCATCAGCAAGTTATAAATTTTTGTACTCTCATAGAGATCACATAGATAATATGAATATGTTGTGTTTATGGAATAACTACGCTATGGATGTTAAATTGATTGGATCAATTGTTTTTTTTTTTTTTTTTTTTGAGAAGCTAAAATGGGGGTCTTTATGGTCATATTACACCCCCGGGCAGGGAGCCAGTGGCCTCGGTTAGGGAGTCCGTAGTCGGTACCCGTTCTGTACCCTCTGTGTGGGAGTCACCTCACATTTTGTGAGTACACCTCACCACTAAGTTTACCCACCAACGAAAGCCTGCGGACAGCGGGACTCGAACCTAGGTGTGTTGCACGAAGCGTTCGAGCCTTACCCACTCAGCCAAGCCCTCGTTGGCTGACTGGATCAATTGTTGTTATACTAATTTTATATATATATATATATATATTGTTGATGTGAAGTGATGGGCAATCCCAAGTCGCAGCGAGTGGTCTTGGTCGTACATGGCAGGGACAACAGAAAATAATACCTTAACCTATCTTAAGGAAGTGGAGAAAACATTTCAAGACCAAAACGATAAATATTACAAGTTTCTTAGGATCATGAATGATTTTAAGGCTAAAAGGTACAATAATTGCATGTATGATGTTTTTGTCTTGGATTAATGGACATTGAATCTAAAACCTAACGGGTATGCCATTGTTTGTTCTCGCAGACTAATGTTCCTAGCGTCATTCCCATTGTGAAGGAATTATTTAAAGGGCACAATAACTTGATTTCTGGGATTAACATCTTCTTGCCAAAGGGGTCTGTAATAGCCCTTGACAAACAGGAATTATTTAATGAAGCGTGGAGCTTTGTGACCAAGATAAAGGTGAAATTATTGTTTTGCTCTGTTGAATTTCAACTGCAAATGTTAGTTCCTAGCATTTTAATGATGACCTTTGTTCCTACAGGAACGCTTTCAAAATGATATAAGTGTTTATCTAGCATTCTTAGACATTTTAAATGAGTTGGAAGGGGCGCAAGGACATAAATACAGTCCACAATCAGGTAAATATATGCTATGGTTCTGTTTATTTCACTGCTCTTGTTTTGGAAGGTTTTCTTGTGAATGTAAATTTCAATATTGTTAGAGCTAGAGGTTTTTGTTTTACAATTTTCATATTTCCAATCTTCTTGATGGTCATGCCAATTTGATTGATGAGTTCACTAGATTTCTTCCTCCGAAAGCTGAACTTGTTTCAGCAAAGAAATGGTAAGCCAATAAATCTATTTCTTTCAGCATTCTATCATTACTTCCCATGTTAATAGTGTTGACTAGCCGGACAAAGCAATGAAAAATTCTCTGCTATATAATTTTGATATAATTGTTTTATGTTTGAGCTTTGGTAATTTATTGAATACAGGTTTGGGTTAAATAATTTAATTGGTACCTCTCTTGGTGTTTCCAAAGAAAATGTTCATTGCTCTTATTCCCACCCCCATTTATTGAAAATGAAAGTAGTTTAACTTTAGAGAGAGAGGGGAGGGGGGAGGGGAAGTTGTGAGAAAGATCAGGGAAATTCATGGGAGACATAATTTTTTATAATTTTTATTATAAATTCTCAAATTCTTATAGGTCTCTCTTTTTCTATTTCTTTTTTGGGTTAGTGATTTGAGATTTTCAAAAAACAAGAGATTAAGAGGCTATTTGGATTTGCTGTTTCCATAACTCATAACTCTATTTCCATCACTCATAACTCAAAATATGTGGGTCTCACAAAAAAAGTCTGTTTGGTTTTTGTTTCCAGTTTTTGTATCCATCACTCAATTCTCTAATTTTTGAGTGATGAGTTATGAAAACTGAATGCACATTTTAGGTGTTTTCAGTTTTCAAAACTCAATTTCCATTGGCATTTTTGTAAATATATTCACATGGTGGCCCCCATTTTCTGTGTCCTGTCTCATCCTTCAGACCATCTCTTTTCTTCTTTTTTTTTTTCCTCTTCCTCTTCTCTTCCCAAGCCACTCTCTTCTCTCCAACCCACTACTCCCCTTCCCTCTACTCCCCTCTACTCTCCTCCCTCTCTAAACTTCCAAACAAGCCATAAGATTTGTTGAGGGTCTTCCGTTCGAGACTGGGGGTTAAGGTATACTTAGTACTATATATATATATATATATTTCTAAACCAAGCTAAAAAATAAAATAAAAAATAACAGCTCATATTTATTCTCCCGAAAATAAATAAATAAAAGAATACATCTCATAAAGCTATATTGGTTGAGTTGGTTGTACACTTGTAGTGGTTGTTAACACAATATCATAAGTCTAGCCCTATATCGACTAGAGAAAGACTCTATCCATTTGAATTGAATACATTTCATAGTTCATTTAAACATTATTTTTATTTGAGTGTATATAGTGTCAAATTATCAAAAATTTTAAATGATGTCATATTTTGTACATTATTATAAGACACTGAAATAAACTCTTAACAATGAGATGGAGAAGATCCTAAACAAGTAAAGACTAGACATCACCCTAATAAAACCAATTGAAGACAATCATTATAGAACTTGCATATATTGTAACTCTTTAATATAGCAATTTTCTAGCATACCGAATGCTAATGCGTGGACTATTCTGGCAGGTGAGATCTCTAGTGGGTGACAGAACAGCCCTTGTTGTACAAACCATCTCAGCTATAGTTGTAGCCTTCACAATGGGCCTGGTCATTGCATGGAGGCTTGCTATTGTCATGATAGCAGTCCAACCACTCATCATAATGTGCTTCTACACAAGGCGTGTACTACTCAAAAGCATGTCTCAAAAGGCCATTAAAGCCCAAGATGAAAGCAGCAAACTCGCTGCTGAAGCTGTTACCAACCTCAGAACTGTCACTGCCTTCTCTTCCCAAGAAAGAATCCTTCAAATGCTTGAAAAAGCCCAAGCAGGCCCGCGCCGCGAGAGCATAAGGCAATCATGGTTTGCTGGTATTGGGCTAGCTTTGTCTCAAAGCCTCTCAACTGCTAGTTGGGCTTTAGACTTTTGGTATGGTGGGAAGCTTATAGCCAAAGGTTACATCTCAGCTAAAGCTCTCTTTGAGACCTTTATGATTTTGGTTAGTACAGGCCGTGTTATTGCTGATGCTGGAAGTATGACTACAGACCTTGCAAAGGGTTCTGATTCTGTTGGGTCAGTCTTTGCTGTTTTGGACCGATACACAAGAATTGAGCCTGAAGACTCAGAAGGGTTCCAGCCTGAAAAAATAACAGGCCATGTTGAAATTCGTGATGTGTACTTTGCATACCCAGCTAGGCCTGATGTGATCATATTCCAAGGCTTCTCAATCAACATAGAAGCTGGGAAATCAACAGCATTGGTGGGACAAAGTGGGTCTGGAAAATCAACCATCATAGGATTAATTGAGAGATTCTACGACCCATATAAAGGTCTGGTGAAAATTGATGGTAAAGATATAAGGTCATACCATTTAAGGTCACTAAGGAAACACATTGCACTTGTTAGCCAAGAACCAACACTATTTTCTGGCACAATTAGGCAAAACATTGCTTATGGAGCATCGGATAAAGTTGATGAAACAGAAATCATTGAGGCAGCTAAGTTAGCCAATGCTCATGATTTTATCTCAGGATTAAAAGAAGGCTATGAAACATCATGCGGGGACAGAGGTGTGCAATTATCCGGGGGTCAGAAGCAACGTATTGCAATAGCCAGGGCTATACTGAAAAACCCATCAGTGTTATTGCTAGACGAGGCAACCAGTGCACTTGATAGTCAATCAGAGAAAGTAGTGCAAGATGCACTGGAGAAAGTCATGGTTGGGAGGACTAGTGTGGTTGTGGCACACAGGTTAAGCACCATCCAAAACTGTGATATGATTGCTGTGTTGGATAAAGGAAAAGTGATGGAGAAAGGGACCCACTCATCTTTGTTAGCAAAGGGACCCAATGGAGCTTACTTCTCACTAGTTAGTCTCCAAAGGAGAGCACCCCAGAATAGCAACTCATTCAACTAATTAATAATAAGTTGTTTGGAAGTGAATGGGGATTGAAACTTAAGATTTTGGTTGCCATGAAAATAGATTGGATTGGTGAAATTGACACTACCATATCGAATGGCACTCCATGTTGCATGAGCTCTGAGCTTTTTATTTTAAGTAATGATCTAATCTTTAATCAAGTGTAAAGGTATAGACCCTGCCCGCAGAAGGGGACTATTAATTATTAATTATTTTCCTTTTCAAAATGAAAACCTTGCTTCTAGTTAATTTATTCTGCAATGATTTATATCCATATATATATATATATACAATCTTTGTTTCTTTTCTCGTTAACTTGGAAGCTACTATCTTGAATAAATTAAATTAAAACCTGATTAAATTATGTAAGTTTAATTAATCAATAGAATACTATCTTGAATAAATTAAACTAACTCCACTATCTCGAGTCATATAGCTAGTGAATTACTAAGTCCATATTTTGGGTGGTTGTTATATATTAGGCTGCCAGAATGGAAAAAGGCAAATTTTGAATGTTGGAGTGGTATGTAGATTTTTTTTTTTAATATTTAATTCTAACAAGTAGTCTTGCAATTTTAGAAAGTGTGAAACCTAATTCAGAATATATGAGATAGGAGCAATAGAAAATGGAAGCAGAGAAGATAGGAACAATAAATTTACGTGGAAAAATTAAGACTAAATCTATGAGGTTTTTTTTTTTTTAATTTTAATATAACTAGTTTTGTATCGATATTTTATTTTATTTTTTTGTTTAGTAAAAAGTTTAGTTTTGTGCGGTATTGTTTTGTCATATTGACTATTTTGCGTGCTTGTATGAAAATATATATATATATATATATATATGATTATTTTTGTTAAAGAATGGAGATGACAATAAATTTATTTATAAAGGAATTTATGTCATGATATGTTGAATAACTTATACATTGCAAAATGAACTTTACATGTCAATAGAAAAAACCTTTCACACGCTCAGGTGAATTATTTAAAAGCTTACGAAAACCATAGTTATAGAAATCTTCTAATTTCTATCTGACTTAGAAATGGGTCTTCAAATTCAAATTATATCATATCAAAATATTAAGATTGTGTTATTCATTGAAAAACAAAAACACTAATATCAACAAAGGGAGAAAAAAAGAACATAACGAAAGATATATAATATCACAAATCATTAAATTAAAAAATTAAAAATATTAATATTAATTTTTTAATTTATATTTTTTAATAAATTCAGATTTAAAATAGATTACTCTCAACCCAAACTTGTATTTTCCTATTTGGTGCATCGAAATGGATTGAAGTGGACCAAATTGACCGAAATAGACCAAAATGGACCAAAGAAGACCAACGTTGACCGCATTGACCTAAGTGGACCAACTGGGCACTGAATGGATTGAAGTGTACGGAATTGGACTAAAATGGACCGAAATATACCAAAGTGGACTGAAGTAGAAAGAAATGGACCGAATGGACTGAAGTGGACTGAATAGACCAAATTGGACCGAAATGTACCAAATGGACTGAAGTGGACCAAAATGGATCGAAGTGGACTGAATCATCGGCCACATCACCATTTTTTTTATTGATTTATTTTTCTAATTTTTTGATAATATTAAATATATAAAAAATTAATATATCTTCCATTTTTATATATTAATTTTTTGATATCATATGTAGGCATCTTCATAGGTATTGAGGATGTGTTTTCGATCAATGGTAAAAATTAATAGTTTATCTAAAACTTTTTAAAGTACAAAACTAAACTTTGAACTTTTGAAAAGTAACAAATTAAATCTCATCAAAATTGGGGTAACAATGTTTTGAAAATTCAATAATTAGGGGTGGGAAACTTGAATCCTAAATCTCATTATTGAATCTTTGTTTAAAGAAATCACCCAAAATGTGTCAACCAATTTAGCTACAATATCTCAACTTGGGGCAACACTCGTGGCAAGTGTTGTCCACATCCTAATGGTCTAGACCCAAGTAGGTTCATATAAGTAGACGTTAACATCAAAATGGGAGGGGTAAAAAAAAAAAAAGCCATGTGGAGAGACAACAAGAAAGAGAGATAGAGAGACTCATTCCGCCGTATTGGTGGCCACTCCATCTATAAGTTTTACTTCTTTTTTCTGTTTGTTTCTCTAAATTTCAGATATTGATTTGTTTAGAAAAATGTAACCAAAAATAAATATGATTCCTATTTCCAATAGCAAGATTTCACTCCCAAAATCTTTTTTTTTTTTTTTCCAATCCTTATACTATAGTTTCTTGCATCTCTTATCTAATAAATAATTCGTAGTGGCTCTCTTATCTTTTCTTTCCTGATGTTCTTCAATTTGCAAAACTTGGTTTTCTTTCATTTCTTTCTTTCTTTCCTATCCTTCTTGGGCAAACAAGTCATGCAACTTTGCTTCATCCCCTAAAACTCTTTTTCTTTCATGGGAGATATTTGTTTTTTAAGTTTCTTTGTTTCTTTTTTCTTGGTCAGTGTTTTGAGATTTGAGAATTTCGTGGTGATATGTGCTAATCGGAGTTCTCTTGATTCTACATGCTCTACAACCAATAAGGGGAAGTAGCTAGTGTTCTCATAACTATTGCTACCTTTGGGTATCAAGAAGGTTAGTAGTGGTAGTAGTCAGCAAAAAGCCGAAGTAACAACTTTTACAGGACAATAGGGAGCTAATGCTAATCCCAATGCCAAACCAACTGGGGATAAGTGTTACAGGTGTGGTGAACTAGGGCATCGGTCTCACTCATGTCCTAAGCTGGCCATTGTGAATTTAGTAGAGCAAGTGGAGGAGGGAGCTGAAGTAGAGAATGAAGATGTAGGAATTGAAAGTGTAGATCCCTATTCGTTTACCCCTAATGAGATCCAGGATGATGAAGAGGGTAAGCCCTTAGGGAGGTCCCTAGTCATTCAGAGGCTATTGCTCACACCAAGGAGGGAGTTGGACGATCAGTGACAAGAGATTGTGACCTCATTATTGATAACGACAGTGTGGAGAATATCCCTTCCAAGATTTTGGTCACTAAATTGGGGTTGAAGATAGAGAAACACCCCTTTCTATACAAAATAGGTTGGATTAAGAAAGGTACGCAAACTCTTAGTACTCATCAATGTTGAGTTACTTTTTCTATGAGTAAGAATTATGTAGATGAGGTGCTATGTGGTGTTGTTGAGATGGATACATGTCATTTAATTTTGGGAAGACCATGGCAGTAAGATGTAGATGTTACTCATAGATGTAGGGACAACGTGTATGTATTCTTTAAGAATGACAGGAAAACTGTCTTTGGTCCTATCAAGGAGGGCGGTGTACCCAAAGCTTCTAAAGTGAAGGGGAAGTCGTCGCTTCTTCTGGGTAAAAACGAGGATGCATTTGACAAGGAAGCTAGGGAATCGAAGCAGGTATTCATAGTTGTGGTGACTAATGGCAAGCCCAAAGTAGGACTTGAAATACCAGTAGTAGTGCAACCATTACTTAAGGATTTTAGGGAACTATTTCCAGATTAGCTGCCTATAGGATTGCCACTGATGCGTGACATTCAACACCAAATTGATTTGGTAGCCAGCCTACCAAACTTGCCACATTACTGGATGAATCCACAGGAGAGCCTTATCATGCAAGGTCAAGTGGTGAATTGCTTAGTAAGGGATAGATTAGAGAAAGCATGAGTCCATATGCAGTACTTGCCCTATTAACACCCAAGAAAGATGGAAGCTGGCGCATGTGTGTGGATAGTCAAGCCATGAACAAGATTATAGTCATGTATTGATTCCCTATCCTTCGATTGGATGATATGTTTGACATGCTAAGTGGGTCCGAGTGTTTCACCAAATTGGATCTGAAGAGAGGGTACAACCATATTCGTATTTGAATCGGTGGTGAGTGGAAGACAGCTTTCATGACAAAAGAGGAGCTTTATGAGTGGATGGTTATGCCATTTGGCTTATCAAATGCTCCTAGCACATTCATGCGACCTATGAATCAGGTTTTGAAACTATTTATTAGGAAGTTTATAGTTCTCTATTTTGATGATATCCTGATATACAGTAAGACAGAAGCTACTCATTACAATCATGTGCATGAGATGCTAAAGGTTTTATTGGCCAACAAGTTGTATGTCAACTTGAAGAAGTGTAGTTTCTTCACAAATAGGTTGTTGTTTTTGGGGTATGTAGTAAGTGTTGAGTGGATCCATGTCGATGAGGAAAAGGTTTGTGCTATTCAGGAGTGTCCAACCCCAAAGGCAATGAGCTATGTGCAAAGTTTTCATGGCCTCGCAACCTTTTATCAGAGGTTTGTTTGGAATTTTAGTAGCATCGTAGCCCCCATCACAGCATGTTTGAAGAAGAGGAAATTCTTTTGGGGTGAGGCAACAGAATAGAGCCTTGCACTAATCAAGGAAAAACTGAGTACCACCCTAATTTTAGCCTTGCCTAATTTTGAAGCATTGTTTCAAGTGGAGTGTGATGTATCAATTGTTGGAATCAGTGCTATATTATCTCAGAAAGGTAGACCAGTAGCTTTCTTCAGTGAAATAATTTCTAAGTCATGAAGCAAGTGGTCTACATATGAGTTGGAGTTATATGCTTTGGTGTGGACTTTAAAGCACTGGGAGCACTAGTTAGTACAAAGGGAGTTTGTGTTGTATACAGATCATCAGGCTCTGCAATTTATTAATAGTCAGACTGTCATCAACAGAATGCATGCCAGGTGGGTTGCATACATACAATGCTTTTCATTCTCCTTAAAGCACAAATCTGATGTTACTAACAAGGTAGCAGATGCACTTAGTTGATAAGCTTCTTTGCTGGTCACACTCATACAGAGGTTATCAGGTTTGATTATCTGAAGGAGTTATATGAGGAAGATGAGGATTTTGAAAATGTTTGGAGTCAATGTTAGTAGACTCAATTTTTGTGGATGGCATACACCTGCAAGGTGGTTTTCTCTTTCGAGGGAATTAGCTATGTATTCCTCAAAGTTCTTTAAGGGAGCAGGTTGTTCAGGAGTTCCATGGTGGAGGTTTGGGTGGTCATATGGGGTGAGACAAGACAATAGCACTTGTGGAGGAGTGATACTATTAGCCCTAGCTCAAACGAGATGTTGGCAATCATGTGAGGAAGTGCCCTATATGCTAGACAATTAAGGGGCAGTCTCAAAACACTGGTGTATGTGTCACTACTAGTTCGCCAGGCACCTTGGGAGGATTTGTCTATAGACTTTATATTGGGTCTCCCTCAAACCATGCAGCAAGGTATGGATTCTGTTTTTGTTGTAGTTGACAAGTATTCGAAGATATCTCATTTCATAACTTGTAGAAAGACCTCAGATGCCATTCAAGTAGCCAATTTGTTCTTCAAAGAGGTAGTGTGTTTGCATGGAGTGCCCAAGTCCATCACCTCTGACCAAGTACCAAGTTCCTCAGTCACTTTTGGAAGACTTTGTTGAGGCGGTTTGACTCATCCCTTAATTACAGCAGCACTAGTCATCCTCGATGGCCAGACAGAAGTTGTCAAGCGAACCTTAGATAATATGATCCAATGTATTTATGGAGAGAAGCCTAAATAGTGGGATCTTGCCTTGTCTTAAGCCGAGTTTGCTTACAATAGCACTATTAGCAGTAGCACGGGTAAGTCCCCTTTTTCCATTGTCTATTGTGTGCCTCCAAAACATGCTTTGGATTTGGTACCCTTACCTGAGCTTCTAAGAGTGAGCCAAGCTGCAGGAGATATGGTTGACCGCATTCAGACTATGCAAGAAGAAGTTGGGCAGTAACTTGAAGCTTTGAATGTGATAGACTAAGAATTTATTGACCCCTTTGTTAGCAAAGGGACCCAATGGAGCTTACTACTCACTTGTTAGTCTCCAAAGGAGAGCACCCCAGAATAGCAACTCATTCAACAAATTAATAATAAGTTGTTGTGAGTGAATGGGGATTGAAAATAAAGATCTTGGTTGCCATGACAGTCGATTGGATTGGTGAAGTTGACATCAAATCGAATGGCACTCCATGTTGCATGAGCATTGAAGCTTTTTTTTAAATTTTTTTTTTTTTTAAATAATGATCTAATCTTTAATCAAGTGTAAAGGTATAGACCTTGCCAGCAGATGGGAACTATTAATTATTAATTATTTTCCTTTTCAAAATGAAAACTTTGCATCTAGTTAATTTATTCTGCAATGATTTATATCCATGTATCCAATCTTTGTTCTCTTCTCGTTAATTTGGAAATACTGCATAAACTGTCAAAACATTCACCACCTCTTCTTTAGTAAGTTTAATTAATCAATGGAAAACTATCTTTAATAAATCAAACCAACTCCACTAACACGAGTCAAAACTTACTCAATATATAGATAGTGAATTCCTATGCCATTTTTTGGATGATTGTTATCTATGAAACTACCAGAATGGAAGTAGTCAAATTATGAATGTTTGACTGGTATGTAGATTTTTTTAAAGAAAAATTAATTAATTCGAACAAGTAGTCTTGCCATTTTATTAATAATACTACTTTTTGTTATCTATATTTTTTAATAAATTCAGATTTAGAATAGATACTCTCAACCCAAACTTGTATTTTCTCACTTGGTGCATCAAAATGGACCAAAATGGACCAAACAAACCGAAATAGATGGAAGTGGATTGAAATGGACTAAAATAGACCGAAGTGGACCGAAGTGACTAAAGAGGACCAAATTGACCGAAATGGACCAACTGGACACCGGATGAACCGAAGTTGACTGAAATAAACTGAAGAGGACCAAAATATACCGATGTAGATTGAATGGATTGAAGTGGACCGAAATAGATAGAATGGACACCAAATGGATTGAATATGACTAAAATATACCAAATGGATTGAAGTGGACCAAATTGGCTGAAATGGATTGAATGGATTGAACTGGATCAAATTGGACGAAAATGGACCAAATGGATCAAACTGGATTAAATTGGACTGAAGTGAACCGAATCATTGACCACATCACCATTTTTTTATTAATTTATTCTTACAATTTTTTTTTATAATATTAAATATATATAAAAAATTAATATATCTACAATTTTATGATATCATACATCTTCATGGTTCTTGAGGATGTATTTGTGATCACTGATCGATGGTAAATATTGGGGTAACAACATTTTGAAAATTTAATAATTGGGGGCGGGAAACTTAAATCCTAGATCTCTTTATTAAATACCAGCTTCAAAAAAAAAAAAATTCAAAATGTGTCAACCAATTTAGATAATATAATAATAAATTTGTCAAAATTTTGCAATTATGAAAAATATAATAATAAAATGTAATCTACTAATAAATTTGTCAAAATTTATAGTTAATAAAGAAATACTGACTAGGGTCATAGCCTAATGCTACGACCAAGTATATTGCCAAACCTTGTCCATTTATTAATTAATAAATAATATATACACGTGCCAAGTGTTGTCTGCAATCATATAAGTAGACGTTAACATCAAAATGGGGGGAAAAAAAAAGCCGTGTGGTGTGGATTGGCGAGAGAGAAAGTGAGCAAGAAAGAGAGACAGAGAGAGGCCCTTCGCATCAGCTGGTCTCGATCTTGCTTGGTGGTGCCCCTCTCAATAATGATGTCTTCCACGAACGCACCAAGCACATTGAAATCGACTGCCACATTACTCGCCAGCATCTCAAGAAAGGCAATCTCAAGTTGTTCTCCATCTCGTCTGCTGACCAGCCTGCTGATATCTTCACCAAGTCTCACTCACCTGGTCGTCTTCGAGATCTTATATTCAAACTCCAGTTGGCTTCCTCCTTGCCACCTCGAGTTTGAGGGGGGATGTTAGTGTATAGATTAGCCCATTGGGCTTAGCCTAGTATATTACTTGTACTATACTTCTATTACTTGTACTGCACACATACCTAGCCTATATAAAGGCTCTCTTTTGTATATTGACACACATATAATATTATACAGACTATTCAGTCATTCTCTCTCTTTTTATATTGTTAACAGTTTCTAAATTTTGGATTTGATTTGGTTAGAAAAATGTAACCAAAAACGAAAATGAATTCTCCACTTCTGATTCCTATTTTTAAATAATTTGTAATGGCTCGCTTGTCTTTTCTTTCCTGATGTTCTGCAATTTGCAAGAGCTGGTTTTCTTTGGTTTCTTTCTTTCTTTCTTATCCTTATTGGGTCTCTTATTTTACATTTCTTTCTTTGGTTAGTGATTTGAGATTAGTTCGGAAATGAAGAGATTAAGAGACGATGGTAGCTCTTCGCAGTCTGCTTCTTTGAGTGGAGACTCGTAAGTTTCTTTCTCTTTTGTTGTTTTTAACAAACTTTTTTTTTTGGTAGAAATAGAATTATTTGATTCCTTAAGTTCTGTTTGGTTCACTCAATAAAAAGTTCTGTATTTGGTTTGTTAAAAAATGTTTTTTAAACCACTCAAATGCTTTTGCTTGGTGATTTTTTGAATGATGGAATTTGCTGAATTTTTATGGGTTATATTTCTGTACTATTGTTTGAATTTGAATCATGCTCTTGCCTGGTTTTTAAATGGGTTCTGCTTGTTGTAATTGGATTTTATTTTGAAGCAAATTTGCATGTCAGAATTTTTTAAGTGAATTGTGACAAATGAAAGCTTAGAATTATTTCCTTTTGTGGGATTTTTTTTTTTTTTGGTTGATAATTGGATGATTACAACAATGGGGAGAGGGATTCAAATCTTAGTTCTCCAGGTATCAGCTAGTTATAAACTTTTTTACTCTCATAGAGATCACATTGATGGTATGAATATGTTGTGTTTATGGAATGCCTGTGCTATACATGTTAACAGTCTCGGATATATTGTTGTTATGCTAATTATATATCTATATATATATATATATATATTGTCGATGTGAAGAGATGGGCAATCCCAAGTCCCAGCGAGTGGTCTTGGTGATACCTCTCAGGAACTAACAATAAATGATGCCAAAACCTATCTCAAGGAAGTAGAGGAAACGTTTCAAGACCAAAAGGAGACATATGAAGAGTTTCTTAATGTCTTGAATGATTTTAAGGCTTGAAGGTACAGCAATCGCATGTATGAAGTTTTTGTCTTGGATTACTGGAACATGGCATCTAAAACCTAATGGATTATGCCATTGCTTGTTCGTGCAAAACTATACTGTTGGCGTCATTTCCAAAGTGAAGGAATTATTTGAAAGGCATTATAACTCGAAGCAGCTGTCTAGTTCTTCGCCTGGCGACTTGTAAGTTTCTTTCTCTGTACTCTTTTCTCTTTTCTTATTTTTACAGTTATTTTTTTGTTCTGTTTGGTTTGCTAGAAAAATGTTTTGTGCGAGGGTAGATTTTTTTCTTCTTTTTCTTTTAAACCTCTCTAATGCTTTTGCTTAGTGATTTTTTATATGATGGAATTTTCTGAATTTTTGTGACGGAAGAGAGATATGGGATATATTTCTGTTCTATTGTTTGAACTTGAATCATGCTCTTGGCTGGTTTTGTAATGGATTCTGCTTGTTGTAATTGGAATTTATTTTTAGGCAAGTTTTCATGTGAAAATTTTTTAAGTGAATTGTGACAAATGAATTATTGGAATGTTTTAATTTTTGTGAATTAGTTTGCCGTTTAAATCGACTGAGTGTCATGCTATCAGCAGAAAGTTATAAACTTTTGAGAGCACATTTATAGTTTGAATAGGTTGTGATGTATGGAATAACTTTGCTAGAGAGTCTGGGATGAATCGTGCTTGTACTAATATTTTGAATATATATATGTGGATTTGAAGCTATGGGCAATCCCAAGTCCCAGTAGATGATGATGGTGGTGGTGGTGGTGGTACTCTCATTGCATTTATGAAGTTTTTTTCTTGGATTAATGGAACATTGCATCCAAAACCTAATGGATTGTGCCATTGTTTCTACTTGCAGAATTGGCACTGTTAGCGTCATGATCAGAGTGAAGGAAATATTTGAAGGGCATAACAACTTGATTTCTGGGTTTAACATCTTCTTGCAAAAGGGTTATGAAATAGCCCTTGACAATGATGAGGCCCTTCCACAAGAGAAGACAGTTGAATGTCAGGAAGCTATCAGCTTTGTGAAAAAGATAAAGGTGAAAATATTGTTTCACTCTGTTGAATTTCAACTGCAAATGTTGGTTCCTTGTGGTTTAATGAGGACCTTTGTTCCTACAGATACGCTTTCAAAATGATGTACATATTTATAAAGCATTCTTAGACATTTGGAATATGTACTGGAATGAGCATAAGGACATAATAGAGGTCTACAGTGAGGTAAATATATGCTATGGTTCTGTTTGTTTTGCTGCTCTTATTTATTTTATTTTTTTCTTTTTTAAGTTTTCTTGTTAATGTGATTTTCAGTATTCTTTAAAGTTTTTGTTTTACAATTTCAGATTTCCTCTCTTTTTAATGGTCATCTGGATTTGCTTGATGAGTTCAGAAGATTTCTTCTGGAAGCTGCATATCTTTCAGCAGAGCATGTTGGTATGTGAATTGTGAACAAGATAAAGGTGAATGTACTGTTTTGCTCTGTTGAATTTCAACAGAAAATGCTGGTTTCATGCAATTTAATGATGAATTTTGTTCCTACAGAAACACTATCGTCAAAATGCTAGACATTATAAAGCTTTCGTAGACATTTTTAAAAATGTACAGGAAGGAGCACAAGGACAAAACCAAGGTCTACAATGAGGTAATAACCGTGCTAGATATATATTATGGCTCTGTTTGTTCAATGCTCTTGCTTTATTGGAAAGTTTCTTATTCAAGTAATTTTTTCAGTATTTTTAGTGGCCTTGATTTTTTTGTTTTCTTAGTGGTTTTTGTTTACAATTTTCGGTTGCCACTATTCTTTTCAGATCATCCAGATTTGCTTGACGAGTTCACTTTTCTACCAAAAGCGGCATCACTTTTAGCACATAATGCCCCATATCTACGAAACTGCTTTGAATATTTTAATGAGCGGAGCTCTAGCATGCCCACATACATGTCAAAATGGTTAGTATTAGGATCTTCTTCATTCCATTTCCCGGTTTGACAGACACTCAATCCGTTGTCAATTCAAGAAGAAAAAAGAAGCAAAATGTAACCTGAAATGGACTTGGAGCCTATAACATTCCACATTTTATTCTTTTGAATGGATTTTTAGCCTTTGTTTGGGAGTTCATAAAGGAATGAAATGGAATGGTAAGCCAATAAATCTATTTCTTTCTTTTAGCATTCTATCATTAATTCCCATGCTAATAGTGTTGCATTTTGGGTCAATAATTTAATTGAAAGAGACAATATACTTTACCGATAACAATTTTTTTTTTGGGTATAGTTTATGCATTTAATTTGTTACTTCTGAAATAAAAAAATCAAATAAATTTAGATTTGAATTGGGGATGGGAATTTATCGTATAAGACTCTACATCACAAGTTGCAAATGAGGCAGTAAAAACGTTGGGCTATGTCTACTGTATCCATTATATTTTATCTATAATTTAAAAAAAAAAATATCAGCTTTACATAGGTTTACTATTAACAATATTTTTGTTATGCATTAATCACAATAATCATTCAAAAAAATTCTAAAACAATATGTGCGTATACTAAACTCATCATTCACGCTTTGCATGTGTAATAAGACTTTTATTTTTATTTTTTATTTTGAGTTTAGTAAAATAGAGATAGTGTCCTAAGTTTTTAGAATTTTGATAAAAGTTTGAAAACCTAAAACTTAGGAACTCTTTTAAAAATAGTAAATTACTCTTTTAACCGGTTTGTGTTTTTAAATTTAAAATTATTCAACTAAAAGATAGGGGTATTTTAAAGAATTTAAGAATTTGTGTGGGGATATTTTAGTACGCAAAATAATGAAACTCAAATAGAAAATCCTGTTATTAATAGTATAGATACTGTATTTCCAAAATCAAATAAATTTCTAAAACAAGGTACTCATAATACAACCCTACCTCATTGTCATTCCTAATCCCGAAAGACCAAACACCACATTACAATACAAAGAAACTGACTATGAGAGGGCACCTCCAAAGATTTCACATTTAAAGACTTATTTTCAATCCATTTGCCTAATTCACATGAGATTTGTTTATTTCTCCGATCATTCACTTGAAGGAAAGTTGAAAAGGGCTTATTATTTTTTTTATTGTTATAATACATGTACCTTTTAAATATTACATCCAAAAATATGAGTCCCTCCCCTACCCAAAATTTTAAAAAATAAATAAATAAATAATAAAATTGGTTGCCTACCCCAGTGGTTCCAATATATGACCCCCGGCCTCTAAAAAGTAAATTTTTACCAAAACAAGCTTTTCCTTTTATAAAAAGAAAAGAAAAAAGAGAGTGATGATAGAATAGAGTTTCTTATTTTTAGCTATTTCCTATTTTGTCTTGTGAGTTTTGCTTGTTAAGTCTAAGTAGAGGGGTTTTAACTAAATAATTTCCTCTTGCTCATTTTTGTTTCAAATTATTCTTATTTCTTAACCTAAGGATTTTTTTTTTTTTTTTTTCCAAAATCTCTTAACCTAATGACTTGATTGAGTCCATCAGACTTTTCTTCTATTTTCTTTGACTAATGAATCATAAATAAGAATTATAGAGGAATAATTTATGAAATTTCTCTGATTGAAGACATGCTCATTTGTTCATATCATTCCAAAGACCACCAATAATGGTCGGGATAGCTCATAAGTCAGGACAAAATTGCCAAATGCCCTTTTCGGGCAAAAATAGCAGCTCTTTGCTCCATTTTCCAAACTAATTAGAAAAATGCCCTTTTTTTGTAACTTGATTTGTAATAAATCAAGTTTAAAAAAAAATTTCTGGAGCCCTATAACTCAATTTCATGGAGGTTGAGTTACAAAACACTACTATAGGTCCTGAAAACGTCACTATAAGCTCCTTAAAAATGCCGCTATAGGGTCTAACTCGATTTATCACAAATCGAGTTTCAAAAGAAGGGCATTTCCATAATTAGTTTGGGAAAGAGGGCAAAGAGCTGCTATTTTTGCCCGAAAAGGGCATTTGGCAATTTTTTCCTCATAAGTCATAATGTTAAATTTTTTTTTTTTGCTTAAAGAAATAGCTAAATATGAGAGATTTAAAGTTACAATTGATAGTACTCTAAAAAAAAATATTAGATTTGTTAATTAATTTATTTTGGATTGTGAAAATATGTCTAAAATTAAAACTTGGGGAAATTATACTTTACCACCCTAAACTATACCTTAGATTACACTTTGCACCTTAAACTATTTGATTGCACGCTTTGCACCCTAAACTATAACATTTGTTATACTTTGCACCCCACAACTACAAGTTAGTTTTACTGTTAAATTAGATGGAAATTTATAGCACATGGCTTACATGTGATTTTTACTTAGGTGGCACATAGTTTAAAGACAAAAACACCCTCTTTCCCATCAATTAAAAACAAAAGCTCTCTCTCACATGCTAGCATCTTCTCCTCCCAAATCAAATTCTGTCTAACCCTAAATCCCCAATAGTTCTCATGCGTGCCCAGCATCAGCTCTTCCCCTCTCTCTCCGCCAACAGCTCTTCTCTTCTCTTAAAATTCTTCAGTTGCTCCTCTAAAACATGTCTTCATCTTTATATTATTATTTTTTTGAATACAGATAATTATAATAGAATCCGAGAGATAATTAATGCAAACACATACAACCAACATCTGAAGAAAAAAAAAGACCAGCCCTACCATGTGAGATATATATATATATATATAGTAAAATCTTTACAACACCTATAACATAAAACTATAAATATCAATATTAAAAAAAAATTGAAAATGGATTCAATCTTGACATACTTCTTTAAAAGTTTATATTAGTCTTGTTACCTTATATTATTCCCAAAGGGCCAAAACTGTCTCTGGACTTCATGTTTTTAGATAGTTTTCTAATTTTTTTTTTTTTTTTAAACTTGATGTAGATTTCCATTTTTTTTGCAACTTATTATTATTTTACTTAGTGGAGCAACTAAACAATGAGAGAAAGGAGAGGAGTTGACACATGAGAGCTGTTGGGAATTTAGACAAATGTGATTTGGGGAGGAGGAGATGCTACGCATGTGAGAGAGAGATATTTTGTTTTTCATTGATTGGAAAAGGGTGTTTTTGTCTTTAAATTGTGTGTCACTTAAACAAAAATCTTGTGCAAGTCATGTGTTACAAATTTCCATCAAACTTAATAGTAAAACTAACTTTGGGGTGCAAAGTGTAACAAAGGTCATAGTTTAGGGTGTAAAGCGTGCAATCTAATAATTTATGGTGCAAAGTGTAATCTAGGGTATAGTTTAAGATGGTAAAATGTAATTTTCCCTTAAAACTTAGCTCAATTGTATAAATTGGAGGAGGAACCAAGGAACATAAAGTGAACACACAAATAATGGGAGAAGAGATTTGGATTCGTTTTAAAAGTACAAAATTAAAACATGTACTTTTAAAAGGTAACAAATTAAATCCCATCAAAATTGGGATAATATTGTTTTAATAATTTGACAGTTACGGCCTCTTGGCTTAGGGCAAGGGTATCCGTTGATATATGGACATGTGTCAAACAAGTTTAGAGCATTTAGACTCAAATGGGTCCAAGGTCGGCCCTAGGTCTAGGCTTAGGCCATCGCCGAGGGCCCCCTACTAGAGAAATGCGCCAAATTTTGGGGCAAAAATTGATATATATTTTTCAGAGATACAGGAAAAAAAAAAATTATTTTTACATTTTTCCTCTACTTTTAAGAAGTCTCAAAGAATGGAGTAATAGTAGAGATAATACAACTTTAAATACATGGATTTACAAATATATGTGCACTAATTGCAAAAAATAATTCATATAGCAAAATGCTAGTAATATTATTAATTTTACTCGAAAACCTTTACAAATTGATGTGACATTAATTAATATGATTTGTGAACATCAACAACCTATTAAATGCATTTTTGAATTACTTTTTGTGATTATTAATACATCTTTATTAGCCTCATATTGTACTGTTTATAATATGAGAGATGTTACGTCTACAACAATTTTACAACAAATCACATGTGGTTAATTGTTATTGGTTCAAATTTGAAACTAACACTAAGATTACTTTTTTGTCCCAACAATAACAACCAGTAACAACCTGCCACTTATGATTTGTTGTAAAAATATTGTAGACATATCATTTCTCTTATAATATCCTTAACATTATTCATTCAAATACTTGTTTATTATCTTCTTGAGGTGTCACTAATCATATTTATTGCTACATCATTTGTATGTATTTTTTAGTATTTTTCCATACAAAAAAAAAGCATCATACAAAATAAGAAGAATGATTTATGTTATAAAAAAAATTATGATATTAAACAATATCATAATATATTATATAATAAAAGTAACAGTAATGTAGTACACTTAAAAAGGTCTTTTATAACATTCTATTCAATTAATGTTAGACTTTTTGTTTATATCAACTTCTTCAATGTGAAGTGTATATATATCTCAAAAAATTCATAATGAATACCTATAATATTGTTCTTTTTCTCTATTCTTCTCTTCTCTTCTCTTACCTATAACTTTGCAAGTATGTATTTGTTTACTCTAATATTTTTATCAATCTTTGAATTTTCTATTAGAGAATTGTTACATATTGCATACTTTTATTTTTGTTTTTTGCATGTATTTCATTTTTTATTATTAAAAAGTTAGTTTATTGTAAGAGAAATATATAAGAAATTGACTAAAAATTATGATTTGTCACAATAATTGGCTAAGATTTATGGACCATTTGAAGTTCTTCATGTTTAGAACTTATAGATCAACCATAACATGCCCGATGATTTTAACGTATTTATTAAATTAATATATACGTTAAACCAACTTAAAATATCTATAATGTTGATTCTCAACAAAAAAATAAAAATAATAAAATAAATATCTATAATGTTTTATAAATTTATAAGAGAGATGCTATGTCTACAATATTTTTACAACAAATCATAAGTGGTTAGTTGTTATTGTTCAAATTTGAAACTAATACTAAGATTACTTTTTTACCCCAACAATAACAACCAGTAATAACCTGCTACTCAGAATTTGTTGTAAAAATATTTGTAGGTATATCATTTCCAATTATAATAGAGCTAATGATTATAACATGCCAGATGATTTTGAATTATTTATAATTTAAATTATAACTTATAATGTCTATCTTTAGTTCATGTCTAATATATATATATTTTTTTAAATTTCTCAAAGTTGAAAATTTTTTAGATTTAAAAAAAAAGATACGTTTATAGATATTTTTTTGTTTTATTTTAATTGAAACGTTAATTATGAAATAATCGAAGGTTTCATCAAATTGCAAAAAAATTTGTTAAATTTTTTTTTTTAAAAAAATTGTCCTTATCTTTTTTCTTATAAATTTAAGTTGATAAAAATTTTAATTTGATTATAATCTAAATTTTTTATTTCATTCTTTTATTATTAATATATCTATCATCTTAAAAATTTAGAATACACGTAAAGTAGTTAAAGTGAAAGAATAATTAAATAAGGACTTTGGAGTTTATGTGGAGATAAATTTTAAAATAATAACACACGTCTGAACCCTCGAGGGAGTTCTGGGAGTATTGGTATATGTCTTTTAATAGTAGTTTTTAATTTTTAAATAGCATTACTAGTATTTTTAATATTTTTTTACCCACGTGAATTTCTACGTACGTTTTTAAACGACAATTTTCAGTTTTTATATGAATCTACAATCACAGATGTCGTCTTTTAGGTTTCCTGGTTTCTATGTTTTTTGGGTTAGCGATTTGAAAATTGAGAATTGAGAATTTCGTGGTGGATTGGTTCGGAGATGAAGAGATTAGGAGACGATGGAAGCTCTTCGCAATCTAATTTGCCGTCTGGTTCTTCGAGTGGAGATTCGTAAGTTTCTTTTTCTTCTCCGTACGCTTTTCTCCTTCTCTATGTTTGAAGTTGAATCATGATCTTGGCACGTTTATAGATATTTTTTTTTGTTTTATTTAATTGAAACGTTAATTATGAAATAATCGAAGGTTTCATCAAATTGCAAAAAAATTTGTTAAATTTTTTTTTTTTAAAAAAATTGTCCTTATCTTTTTTTCTTATAAATTTTAAGTTGATAAAAATTTTAATTTGATTATAATCTAAATTTTTTATTTCATTCTTTTATTATTAATATATCTATCATTCTTAAAAAATTTAGAATACACGTAAAGTAGTTAAAGTGAAAGAATAATTAAATAAGGACTTTGGAGTTTATGTGGAGATAAATTTTAAAATAATAACACACGTCTGAACCCTCGAGGGAGTTCTGGGAGTATTTGGTATATGTCTTTTAATAGTAGTTTTTAATTTTTAAATAGCATTACTAGTATTTTTAATATTTTTTTACCCACGTGAATTTCTACGTACGTTTTTAAACGACAATTTTCAGTTTTTATATGAATCTACAATCACAGATCGTCTTTTTAGGTTTCCTGGTTTCTATGTTTTTTGGGTTAGCGATTTGAAAATTGAGAATTGAGAATTTCGTGGTGGATTGGTTCGGAGATGAAGAGATTAGGAGACGATGGAAGCTCTTCGCAATCTAATTTGCCGTCTGGTTCTTCGAGTGGAGATTCGTAAGTTTCTTTTTCTTCTCCGTACGCTTTTCTCCTTCTCTTATGTTTGAAGTTGAATCATGATCTTGGCTGGTTTTGTTAATGGGTTCTGCTTATTGTAATTGGATTTAATTTTTAAGCAACTTTTTGTGTGATAATTTTTTTAATTGAAAGCTTGAAAATTTTCCCTTTTGTGGGATTTTGTTTTTGTGGGGTGGAATTGGATGATTACAACAATGGGGGGAATTGGATTTTTTCCTAGAAAATTACTTGGTCACATTGAGAATAGCATAGATTGTATCGGCCACATCGGCGGCCTCAGCAGTGACCCGATACGCGATATCTCCAGACGAAACAACACTGGAAGATTCAAAAAACGCAAGGTCCCTCTGCAGGACCCGATCAAAAACATGGAGCCTAATTCGAAACCCGGCGTTCAAAGCAGCGTCCCACAGGAACGCTTGCTGCCAGTAACTGGCGACGAATCGGACCAACAGCAAAGCCCCTAAGACCAAACCCTGGTCTCTCAACTTGAGGGCGGTGGTGGCGGTGGTGGTGGTGGTGACGGTGGAGGAGAATTGGGAGAGCTTGGGGACGAGCTTGGAGAGGGAGAAGACGGAGACGAGGCTGCAGAGCCAGCCGAAGAAGATGGGTCTGTGCTGAGAGAGGAGGTAAGGTTTGAGGGGAGGAGGGAAATTTGTGGAAAATAGTACTTCTTTATGTTGACGTCTGTTTGCTTGTTAACCAAAAGCTTTTTTGTCTTTTTCTCTTTACTTTCTCCCAAGCTCTCAAACGGCTCATGTGCATTGGACATAGTACTATAGTAGAGGAGTTTTGCAAAGGGTAAAGTAAAAAGAAAGATAAGAATTTTGGATGAATTACGTTGTTTATTAGTCCTCGACTTTTGTAGCCTAGTGGGGTTGGTGAGTGGTTGGTCACTTGCCATTTAGACTTAAAGTGGCTGTCTTGAATTTGACTAAGTGCTCTCCACTTCAAGTCTAGACATCAGTACTTTGAAAAAACTTTCTTGAACAACGATTTACCTCGTTATAAGCCTACTCGTCACGAATAATGATTAGTTTCTGGTTGAAAGTTTTAAGAAAACACTGTTAGTGGCGGCTCTAGGATTTTTTTTAGGGGGTCAGCAATAGCAAAACTATAAGCAGGCAATGCTACTGACGAGAAATTTGAACTCTGGGAATCAGTTTTCTGTTAAATTAGACTTTTGTACTCTTATAGAGGTCACATTGATAGTATGAGTATGTTGTGTTTATGGAATAGCTATGCTATAGATGTTTATAGTTTGGGATGAATTGTGGTTATGCTAATTTTATATATATAATGTGAAGATATGGGCAATCCCAAGTCCCAGCAAGTGGAGGTGGAGCAGGTAGTGATCTTGGTTGTACCACAGGAAAACCAACAACATATGAATGCTTAAGCTATATCAAGGACGTGAAGGAAACATTTCAAGACCAAAGAGAGAAATATGACATGTTCCTTGAGGTCTTAAATGATTTTAAGGCTCAAAGGTACAGTAATTGCATTATGAATTTTTTGTCTTGGATTAATGGAACATTGCATTTAAAACCTAACTGATTATGCATCATTTGTTCTTGTAGAACTGATATTGTTGGTGCCAGTGCCAGAGTGAAGGAATTATTTGAAGGCCATAATAACTTGATTTCTAGGTTTAACATCTTCTTGCCAAAGGGGTATGAAATAACCCTTGAGGTTGATGAGGCTGCTTTACAAAAGAAGGTTGAACTCAAAGGAGCTATCAAATTTGTGAACAAGATAAAGGTGAAAATACTGTTTTGCTCTGTTGAATTTTAACTGCAAATGTTGGTTCTTTGTGGTTTAATGGTGACCTTTGTTATTACAGAGACGCTTTCAAAATAATGAACATGTTTATAAAGCATTCTTAGACTGTTTGAATACGTACCGGAAGGAGCACAAAGACATAAATAAGGTCTACAATGAGGTAAATATTTGTTATGATTCTGTTTATTTCACTGCTCTTGTTTTGGAAAGTTTTTTTTCGTTAATGTAATTGTCAATATTCTTAGAGGTTTTCATTTTACAATTTCAGGTTTCCATTCTTTTTGATGGTCATCCAGATTTGCTTGATGAGTTCACAACATTTATTCCGGAGGCAGCATCTGTTTCAGCAAAGAATCTTGGTTTGTGAATTGTGAACAAGATAAAGGTGAATATATTGTTTTTGCTTTGTGAAATGTGAACAAGATAGAGGTGAATATACACTTTTGCTCTGTTGAATTTTAACAGAAAATGTCGGTATCTTTGGTTTAATGATGAATTTTATTCCTACAGAAACACTTTCAAAGATGAGGTACTAAGAGCATTCACATTAGTCCGTTTATAGTCTTCTAAAATAGAAAAAGTACAACTTTTACACATTTTGAACCAAAAAACACCCACATCAATCCGTTTAAAAATGTGTAAAGTCTTTTAAATTTTCCAACAAGCTACAGTACCCGTGTAAATTTACACGGGCACTGTAGCATGTGTATTTAATTTTTTAATAGTTTTTCTCTCTCGTCTTTGCTCTCACTCTCACTCTCACCTGACTCTCTCCTTGTCTCTGCTCTCACCTCACCTCACTCCCCCTTTTCCTCATTTGCTCTCACTCTCACCACTGCCACCGGTTAAACCATGCCTCCACTACCACCGATCATCAAACCCTCCACTGCCGACGGTCAAGTCCATCACACTTGCCACCATGAGCGAAGATGCTTCATCATACCCTCCAATCGAGCCGACCAACTTCGATCTAATTGTCTCTAACCCTCTTTCGTTTTTTCCATCAGATCAGAACAGCGAACCAATCTCTTGCCGCCACTACCACCGATTGCCACCGCCACCGATCGTTGATCTCTCCACTGATCTGATTGCTTTCCTTTATTTCTGGTTGTTTGATCAGTGGGTTTTGGGTTGAATGGGGTTGATTTGGCATTCATTTGGGTTGAATGAGATTTCAAGTATTTGGGTTGATTTGGCTTTCTTTTGGGTTGAATGGGGTTTTGGGTATGTGGGTCGATATGGCCGGGTGAGTTGATGATGTTTGGCTGGATGGGTTGACGATGGTGGAGGTTGGTTGCTTGGTGATGGCGGTTGGTCTGTGAGAGAGAGATAGGCAGTGAGTGAGAGGGATGTGAAGAAAATAATATAAAATAGTAAAAGAATGAATATTTTATTGAATAAATGTGTAGAATATATAAACTGATGTGGGTGTTTTGTAAAAGTGGACGTATAAAATAGAAAAAGTAGGTTTTTCGTGTAAAATAGACAGAAAATTTAAATGGGCTGATGTGGATGCTCTAATTGTGGTAAATATATGTTTGTTCACTTCTCTTGTTTTACTAGATAGGGATTCTTATTCATGTAATTTTTAGTATTTTTGTAGCCTTGATTTTTTGTTTTCCTAGTGTTATTGTTTAATATTTTTTGGTTGCGATTCTTTTCTATGGTTAACCTGATTTGCTTGATGAGCTCACAATAGTTCTACCAAAATCAACATCGCTTTTAACGCAGAATGCCCCATATCTAAGAAACTAATTTTTAACATACATGTGGGAACAATTAGTCTTCGGATACTCTCCACTTATTAGTATCATTTTATTATCTATCATTAACAACTTGTTACTTCCATAGTTGTGAAAATTGTTTTGACTCCATAGTTGCGAAAATTGTTTTGACTTAATAGTGTTTATTTTTCTAAATAGCTATGCTTTTTAATTTTGAAAAATTATAGGGACACAACATTTTTTTTTTTTTTTTTTAAGACCAAAGAGAGAAATATGACATGTTCCTTGAGGTCTTAAATGATTTTAAGGCTCAAAGGTACAGTAATTGCATTATGAATTTTTTGTCTTGGATTAATGGAACATTGCATTTAAAACCTAACTGATTATGCATCATTTGTTCTTGTAGAACTGATATTGTTGGTGCCAGTGCCAGAGTGAAGGAATTATTTGAAGGCCATAATAACTTGATTTCTAGGTTTAACATCTTCTTGCCAAAGGGGTATGAAATAACCCTTGAGGTTGATGAGGCTGCTTTACAAAAGAAGGTTGAACTCAAAGGAGCTATCAAATTTGTGAACAAGATAAAGGTGAAAATACTGTTTTGCTCTGTTGAATTTTAACTGCAAATGTTGGTTCTTTGTGGTTTAATGGTGACCTTTGTTATTACAGAGACGCTTTCAAAATAATGAACATGTTTATAAAGCATTCTTAGACTGTTTGAATACGTACCGGAAGGAGCACAAAGACATAAATAAGGTCTACAATGAGGTAAATATTTGTTATGATTCTGTTTATTTCACTGCTCTTGTTTTGGAAAGTTTTTTTTCGTTAATGTAATTGTCAATATTCTTAGAGGTTTTCATTTTACAATTTCAGGTTTCCATTCTTTTTGATGGTCATCCAGATTTGCTTGATGAGTTCACAACATTTATTCCGGAGGCAGCATCTGTTTCAGCAAAGAATCTTGGTTTGTGAATTGTGAACAAGATAAAGGTGAATATATTGTTTTTGCTTTGTGAAATGTGAACAAGATAGAGGTGAATATACACTTTTGCTCTGTTGAATTTTAACAGAAAATGTCGGTATCTTTGGTTTAATGATGAATTTTATTCCTACAGAAACACTTTCAAAGATGAGGTACTAAGAGCATTCACATTAGTCCGTTTATAGTCTTCTAAAATAGAAAAAGTACAACTTTTACACATTTTGAACCAAAAAACACCCACATCAATCCGTTTAAAAATGTGTAAAGTCTTTTAAATTTTCCAACAAGCTACAGTACCCGTGTAAATTTACACGGGCACTGTAGCATGTGTATTTAATTTTTTAATAGTTTTTCTCTCTCGTCTTTGCTCTCACTCTCACTCTCACCTGACTCTCTCCTTGTCTCTGCTCTCACCTCACCTCACTCCCCCTTTTCCTCATTTGCTCTCACTCTCACCACTGCCACCGGTTAAACCATGCCTCCACTACCACCGATCATCAAACCCTCCACTGCCGACGGTCAAGTCCATCACACTTGCCACCATGAGCGAAGATGCTTCATCATACCCTCCAATCGAGCCGACCAACTTCGATCTAATTGTCTCTAACCCTCTTTCGTTTTTTCCATCAGATCAGAACAGCGAACCAATCTCTTGCCGCCACTACCACCGATTGCCACCGCCACCGATCGTTGATCTCTCCACTGATCTGATTGCTTTCCTTTATTTCTGGTTGTTTGATCAGTGGGTTTTGGGTTGAATGGGGTTGATTTGGCATTCATTTGGGTTGAATGAGATTTCAAGTATTTGGGTTGATTTGGCTTTCTTTTGGGTTGAATGGGGTTTTGGGTATGTGGGTCGATATGGCCGGGTGAGTTGATGATGTTTGGCTGGATGGGTTGACGATGGTGGAGGTTGGTTGCTTGGTGATGGCGGTTGGTCTGTGAGAGAGAGATAGGCAGTGAGTGAGAGGGATGTGAAGAAAATAATATAAAATAGTAAAAGAATGAATATTTTATTGAATAAATGTGTAGAATATATAAACTGATGTGGGTGTTTTGTAAAAGTGGACGTATAAAATAGAAAAAGTAGGTTTTTCGTGTAAAATAGACAGAAAATTTAAATGGGCTGATGTGGATGCTCTAATTGTGGTAAATATATGTTTGTTCACTTCTCTTGTTTTACTAGATAGGGATTCTTATTCATGTAATTTTTAGTATTTTTGTAGCCTTGATTTTTTGTTTTCCTAGTGTTATTGTTTAATATTTTTTGGTTGCGATTCTTTTCTATGGTTAACCTGATTTGCTTGATGAGCTCACAATAGTTCTACCAAAATCAACATCGCTTTTAACGCAGAATGCCCCATATCTAAGAAACTAATTTTTAACATACATGTGGGAACAATTAGTCTTCGGATACTCTCCACTTATTAGTATCATTTTATTATCTATCATTAACAACTTGTTACTTCCATAGTTGTGAAAATTGTTTTGACTCCATAGTTGCGAAAATTGTTTTGACTTAATAGTGTTTATTTTTCTAAATAGCTATGCTTTTTAATTTTGAAAAATTATAGGGACACAACATTTTTTTTTTTTTTTTTTTGAGAATGATGTAGGGACACAACTTTGATGTGGTCCAAGTGAGTGATGAAAAATAAGGGTTCATGTGTTAGTAATTATCCACCACACAAAATCAACCACTTTAGCAAGTTGTGGTAAAAGTTATGATAGATGGTATAGTCGTTGAAACACTTATTTATTTTTGGGTCAAATTACACTTTCACTCTAATTTTTCACCCTAGTTACACTTAACCTTCTGAACTATCAAAACACATTATTTACGTCATGAAATTATGTTTTAATGTCACCCTTAAGCAAAGTGCAATAAGGAGTATAGTTTAAGGTAGTAAAATATAATTTATCTTTTGTTTTTAAAGCTTTGAGAAGATGGGCAATTAGGTCTTTTCACGTGATGTCATATTTTTCCATCCAAGTTAATGGCAAACTTAACATCATGGTACGAAGTGTAACAAGGGTCATAGTTTAGGGTACAAAAAGTGCATTCGAAAAGTTTAGGGTGCAATGTGTAACATGAGGTATAGTTTAGGGTAGTAAAGTGTAATTTTCTCTATTTTTTCTTTTTTTTCAATCACTTTTTTTAATGGATAGGACTGGATTTGAATTAACCTCTATGCTTTTGGTCACAAACATTTATTTCACGTGCTGCCATGCATTGTGATATTGAAAGCTTTCAAATGGAATATATGTCTAAGCCAAACACATAGGAAATGGTACCAAATATTTCATGGGATGCCCACTGAGTCTCTCTTTGGTTAAGAAATTAATTGAGTATATATAAGACCACTTTATTGATTGGATTCATCCCTTTCCTTTTAAAAAAAATCATGGAATCTTTAAATTGCCAATATTTTGGTATAGTTACTTAAATCATTTCCTCAATTAAATTTAATCATATAGTTAAATTATTCTATATAGTACAAAAAATGTATTATCCTCTCATTGAGACGGAGCTACTTGTGGACTGAGGAAGGCCACGGCCCCTGGCCCACAAGTAATTCCTTTATATATATATATATATATATAGTTAAAAAGAAAGAAGAATATATAGAATTTAATGTGTATGCCCAGGAGCTTTTAGAAGTTACAAAGAAAGAGAATTTGGTCTTGAATTCTGCAGAAACTACAGCTTGTACATGGATGATTCTCCTAGGAGCTGCCTTAAACTAAATTTGGCTTTGAAATCTATTAAAGACACAAATCTATTAGGTAGCTATGTAATTTGAAACTGTGGAGGTCATATAGTATTAGTAGCCGCTAATAGTGCTCCTATAATCCTATTCCTAAAGCAAGTGATTTACTACCGATTCTAGCCCAAATTGTGATCAATGGCCTTCAGCTATGTTGTGATTTGGGTCTTCGCTCCCTCCTGGTGGAATGTTCTAATTTCCAGTCGTTATCCCTGCATTGTTGTAATTTGGGTCTTGAAATTAAAGTTGTTAAAGATCATTCGGAATGTGGTTTCTTCTTTTGACACAATTTCTTTTCATGCAATTCCTAAACAATGAAAGAAGGTTACCAGTAGAGGTGACAATTTTTATCAATATTTATGAATCTATCAATTATTCACCTAATTTGGATAAGTCTTAATCTAACCCATTTGAATATTTGGGTTAAATGAGTAAAGACCCATTAGGTTATTTAATTATATAGGTCTTAATGGATAAACCCATTAAAGCTCATCTAAAATTTAAATAAACAATAAAAAATCTAAATTTCTAGAAAATAACTAGAATATCCCTAAAACTTAGAAAACAACCAAAATACCCTTATAAAACCTTAAAGTGACCAAAATACCTCTGAAACCTTAAAATTACCAAAATAATAAAAGTTGTGCAATTCCTAAATAACATAAGAAGGTTACAATTTGTAAAGTTGTGCTGTGATTCCCCTATATTTGTTCCCCCCCCCCCCCCCCCCCCAAAAAATAAAAGATCCCACTTCAAGAATAATTATATATAGTTCACTGACCAATTAATCACACTCACACAATTAATTTAATTGAAGAACCTAGAATATTTTTAATTGTGTAGAGATGCATTGATAGAGGAGACAATTTTTTTTTTTTTTTTTTTTTGATAAAAGATAGAGGAGACAATTTAAGCTAATTGTATGCGTCAATTGTATAGTCGTATAGATTATATCTTTCTATCATTTTATGAGCAAACAAAAGAAAGCTCGTAGAATATTGAAATAAAGATAATTTAATGGTTTTATGAATTTTATTATAAAATAAAAAATAAAAACTTACAAACTGCTACAATAGCTTATGATATTGTCTACTTATTAATTAACAACATATTTTATTAAAAAAATATATATTTTTCTTGAAAGAAATTTTACGCTTTTTGGAGATACATTAGAAACTAACAACAAACCATTCTATTATAAAACAACAAACCAGCAAAGAAGCCATCAAATGATGGTGGATTATCAAAACCTACAAAGCCTATAGTTTGCAAACATCCTCTCTTAGCTAAGGCATTAGCACACTTATTGGTTTCCATCATGAGATTGTTGTAAGAGGAATTTTTGAGCATACGAAAAATGATATCAGCATATAGTTCTACTATGAGGAACGTAATCTCTAAATGTTGGGCTAAGAATTTAGCAAATCCCAAGACCCAATTCCCTTTCCACCTTCTTCTGCCTTAAGAATAAGAATACATTCCTATTTAATTTACCTACCCAACCTGACATGGACTTACCCATCCTAGTTAGGAGGCTTTGCTACGGAATATGCAATAATGGCAAATAATTAAGCTTCTTGCCTACTGCAACAAACATTATCATTTCAGGCTATGTTAACCCTTAAGTTCCGTTTGATTAGAGGGATGGAAAAGTGGGAGGATAAAAAATGATAAGAAGATGAAAAAAATGGAAGGATAGAAAATGGTAAGTGGATGGAAAAGTGAGATGATAGAAAAGATTTTAATTTCTCTCATTTTTGTTTGGTTGGGAGTGGAAAAATGGAGAAATGGAAAAAGTGAGTTTGTATAAATTTATTTATACACTCTTGTTAAAAAAATGATGAACAATTAAAACAAAAAAGTGACAAAAAAAAAATCAATCACCCAATTTATTAAAAAAAAAATCATGTCCCAAAAAAAATCATATCTAGTTAAAAAAAACTATCACACCCAAGCCCAGGAAAAAAAAAAGAAAAAAAAAGAAAAAAAAAGAGGCAATGTTCAAGAAAAAAAAAGAAAAAAAAAGCAACGTCTAGGAAAAAAAAACAAGAAAAAAAAAAAAAAAAACTAGATATAGGCATTTTTGTCCATTAAGCAGCCTCATTTTCTCCCTTCAGTTTTCTCTCCATTTTGAGGAGAACTTTTTAGTGGGCCCCGGAAAGAAAACACTCGGGCTCCACCATTTATTTTTCTTCTTCCTCACCAACCAAACACACTCAAAAAGTTTTCCTTCCCATATTCTCTTTAAAGTTTTCATCCATCCTATTTTACCTCTAAATAAACACACCCTTAATGCAAAACATTTGTATAAGAAAAAAAATTTCATGCACAATGTAATTACCATTAAATCCAGATTCAACCATAAAATAACTTCAACTAACTAGTGAAGAATTATCAAGTAGGACACATTACTCACTACAAAAAACGCGAGCTATAGCTGTGTGGTTAAAAAGAAAAGTGACTATAGGCTCAGACCTATAGCCGTGGGTTAAAAAGAAAGCGGCTATAGGTTGAGACCTATAGCTGCATTTTTACAAAACGCGGCTATAGACCTGCTTTGAGTTGTGTTTAAAACACGATTATAGCCTAGACCTATAGCTGTGTTTTTTACAACGTGGCTATAGGCTTAGACCTGTGCTACGTTTTTTGAAACGCGGCTATAGACCATCTTTAGGCTACGTTAGAAATGCAACTAAAGCCCCCTACATTGGGTTTGTCCTTTTTCTTTTCTTTTTTTGTTTTTTTTTTTCCTGCTAAATACAATCCCTACCCAAATAATTTACACTATGTTCCCAATCGATAATTCTGCAAGCACTCAATAATTCTTCAGATAGGTCTATAGCCACGTTTTTAACACGCGGCCTAAGCCCAAACTAGCAAAACGCAGCTAAAACATCATGAAACGTAACTACAGAGTTGATTTATAGTTGCGTTTGATAAACGCAGCTATACATTTGGTGGTGTAGCTGCGGTTGTGTCAAACGCGACTCAAAGCCACTCTATAGCCGCGTTTTTGTAAATGCGGCTTAAAAAAATGCAGCTATAAAACACATTTTTTTGTAGTGACTGGTCATCAACAGATGAGAAAAAATTAAGGCCAATCCATGAAAAAGCCTAATAAGTGTAAATGCAACCTTATGCTTGTTACCGCGAAATAAGATAGTAAGGTTAACATCTTTAATTTCAATAGAATTAAATCTTTAAACATCAAAAAAATCTTGCATACATATAAGTTAAACCTTCTACTAGCCGGTTAATGGATTCTCAATCAAAAAAATAAAAAAGGATGGACAAAAATAATTTAACAAGTCATTATTAAGAACCAATTAATTTCAATTTCATTAGACAAAAATAATACTTTCTTTCTAGATCTACCCTACATCATAAATTAAGTCGTGATATTTTTCCTCCTTTTCATAAATATAGATAACGATGCACAACTAATGCAAAAGAATGAAAATTTCTTGCAGACAGACACGAATTAATGGGAGGTGGAATTTGGGAGTACGTACAAAAGACTCACTGTTAGATATTACTAATTGAGCTTCATCGTTATCAACATGATTTGTTATTAGGACAGAAATTTTTGTTGAAGAAAAATAAACTTGAACTAATTAAACAACAATATTGATTGTAGAAATAGTGAAAAATATTTGACATTGAAATAAATACCTCCCAGTTGTCTATAAAAGGCCTATGTGAGACCTCATATTTGTTTCATTGTATTCTTGGTTCTCAACAAAACAAAACAAAACAAAATTGTTCGTTGTATTCCCACTTGTGAGAATGAAATTTCTTTGTTCATTGTATTCCCACTTAGGGGATATCGCCTATCACTATGGCCACACCACTGCATTACGATTACTTTTATCTGGTGCAGCAATGTCTGGAATCCTTCTATAATACCAGCAAGGTAACTAGTCTACCTAATAAGATCAAGCCCTACTTCACAATCCATGGATTGTGGGCACAGATAAACAACTAAGCAGCCATTATTTGCACATCAAGTTACTACACTAAAATAAGTCTATTATATCAAATGTTAATACAACTATATTAGTATAGTGGTATTGGACATAATATTGCATCTACAAATTAAAAATCATTACAAAAGTAACTTAAAAATGGTAAATTATTGCATTTACAATAATTAGTTGCAATAACTTATAATTATTGACACTACATTACAAAAATTTGTTGCAATAACTTAAAATAAAGATATCGTTGCAATAATTTGTTACTAATTATTTTTGCAATCTATTACAACAAAATTTTCGAAGTGATATTTATTGCAATAAATACATCAATGTAATAAATTGATACAAATTATTTTACAATTTATTGTAAGGGCAATTCTATGGTACCCCCCCCCCCCCCAAAAGGGGGGGTACATCAATGTATTCTCATACTTCATGGTTTCATCCTCACATTGTGCAGTTCCAACATCACATGTNGAACTAACTCAATTAGAAAAGGGAGTTATTATGATCAAAAGCCTTGAATTAAGATTAAATTTGTTAAGGACTAGAGTTGATTACTTTAATTTCAAGGACTAAAATCGTAGATAGGCTAAATTTTAAGGTACTTTGATCAAATATATATATATATATATATATATACTTGTGATTTAAAAAAAAAAATATATATATATATATACATGTGTGACATACCACATATACATTAATCTATATGAGAGTGATAATGGATACACTATAACAAAACTTCTTGAATGAAAGAAAACTAATTAAACAAAGGGTAATTCTACCAACTAGTAGGTAACCTGCTATACCAGGTTACATTTTTCTCATATTTATGGTTCCATCTCAATTGTGCAGTTTCAATATATATGTGACAATTCTTTTGTCACATTTGGTGGTTCCTTACTTTTCTCTCACATTTGACGGTTTCATCATCACATTGTGCAGTTCCAAATCACATGTGACAGTTCTTTTGTCACATTCGGTGTTCTCTTACTTTTTTCTCACATTTGACGTTTCATCCTCACATTGTGTAGTTCCAAATCACATGTGACTTTTTTTGTCACGTTTGGTGATTCCTTTTTTTTTTTCTCACATTTGACGATTCCATCCTCACATTATGTATTTTAATATCAATGTGACAGTCTTTTGTCACATTCGGTGTCCCTTATTTTTTCTCAC
This sequence comes from Quercus suber, assembly GCF_002906115.3. Lineage (NCBI taxonomy): Eukaryota > Viridiplantae > Streptophyta > Magnoliopsida > Fagales > Fagaceae > Quercus > Quercus suber. The sequence goes on from NW_027070050.1 coordinate 125,126, forward strand.
ATTTGACAGTTCCATCCTTACATTATGCAGTTTAACATCACATGTGACTGTACTTTTGTACATTCGATGGTTCCTTTATTTTTTCTCACATTTACGTTTTATCCTCACATTGTGTAGTTTCAATATCACATGTGACAGTTCTTTTGTCACATTTAGTGATTTCTTATTTTTGTTTCTCACATTTAATGGTTCTATTTCACATTAGGAATACCAACATCACATCTGTTTGTACTTTTGTCATATTCAGTCTACTCTATTTTTTTTCTCACATTTGACAGTTCATTATTACACTGTACAGTACTAACATCACTTCTAACCATACTTTTGTCACATTCTATAGTACCCTAATATTTTTTTCTTATATTTGACAGTTCCATCTCACATTGGGCAGTACCAATATCATATATGACCGTACTTTTGTCACATTCAATGGTTCTCTTTTTTTTACTCACATTTGACAATTTATTGTCACATTAAGCCGTACCAACATTATATATGGGCATAGCCAACCCAACCCAACCCCACCGAATTACCTAATAATGACACACACACACAAACACACACACACACACACACACACACACACACACACACACATATATATATATATATATATATATAACAAAAATACTCTTAAAGTCTCTAAAATTCTGAAATACCCTTAAATATACTAAAATTACCAAAACACATTCTAACAATTAAAACTTACCAAAATAACCTTGAAACTCTCAAAAATTATTGGGATATCCTTAAAACCTAAAAAATTACTTAAATACACTTAGAACTTAAAAAAATGACCGTACTTTTGTCACATTTGGTGGTACTCTAATTTTTTTCTCACATTTGATAGTTTCATTATCACATTAGGCAGTACCAACATCATATCTGATTATACTTTTGTCACATTTGGTGGTACCATTATTCTTTTCTCACATTTGATGGTTCAAACATCACATTGGGCAATACCAAATCACATATGATCATACTTTGTTATATTCAATAGTTCTATTATTGTCTTCTAAAAAAGAAAAACAATAGTTCTATTATTTTGTAGTCACATTAGGCAATACTAACATCACATATAACTGTACTTTTATCGAGTCATAACAATCTTGGTAATAATGAAAATATTGACAATGAATTTTCCACAAGGAGAACTGGTCGGGACGTTTTCAATATAAGTTGGCATCAAATCTAGTGCTTGCAAAGGAAAATGAACAACGTTCCAAAATAATACAAAATGCTAGAAAAATTCCACCACAAGATTATGTTTGGTCACTCAATTGACAGTGATTTGTATAAATTGATGACTGAGATATTGTTTATGATATAGTGAATTGTTTTTGTAGGGATGAAGGGCCCAGGAATGTATATTGGGTCGTGGGCCTTATTCGAGGACATTTAGCTGTTCGAGGACAGTTAAACATTAATGAAGACGTACAAATCAGTATGTTGTGGAAGGTTTTTGGTCATAAAGGTTTGGGAAAGTAGTCCGAGGAGAAACGCCTCCTCGGCTAAGCAGAGAAGAGGTCAAAGACCTAGCATTTCACCAAGAACAACGCACCAAACGACCATAATGGTAAGGATAAACATCAAAAGGGGATAAGACAAAGGAAAGCTAGGAAATTCTCAAGGGAAAATTGCTACCACCGCATTGAATGCTGTGCAGCTAACTCTCTGGCCGCATTAATGTGGAGGTGATACTTGAACAGTAATCTTCAACCTTACATCTACCTACCAAGACTTCAGGAAGGTACTGATGGGACAAAGATCAAAGCCAACAAGTTGATCTAAACGTGGAAGGCTGAGATGAAGGGAAGCATAAGAATATAAAGAGGAAAAATCCCATTACAAGGGGATCATCTGAGAATTAGGAGAGAAAATATTGTAGCCTCAAGAATAGTGATTGAATTTAAATTCAATAGAAATATATAAGAACTATTCTTCTCGGACTTTTCCGAGGAAGATTTTCCTTTCATAAAACTTGTTTATTTTCACTTTCTAGTCATCGTTAACCTACTGTGATTGTTGTCTAACTCATTGAAGTCCAGTTTCTAGTCCACTCTCTACAAATTCATTGCATTGAACTCTTTTGGGCCTTTCTCCTCGTCATTTTTGGGCTTCGGAGCCTAAACGTGTCCTTACAGTTTTTATTTTTAATGAATGGGAGATTGAATGTTTATCTTTAGCAATTTAGTGAATTGTCTTCTTTTTTTTTTCTTTTTTTTCTTTTTTTGAAAGGGAGACTGATTTTCTATCATTCAAAAATAAAATTAGTATTTGACAAATTATTATATGAGAAGCATTGGATATGCAAGCTGTGGACCAAAAAAAAAAAAACAAAATTAGTATTTGACAAATTATTATATGAGAAGCATTGGATATGCAAGCTGTGGACCAAAAAAAAAAAAACAGTTGTAAAAATTATTATATGTGAAGCTTTGGATGTGCAAGCTTTGTTGTGGTGCTTTATTTGCATGGAATTTGTGTTGGAGGAGGCTGGATATAAACTAATTATTCTAGATAAAATTGTTCAAAAATAATAAAATATATTTTCTAACAATTCTGTTATAACCATATATCTAGTGAGAAAAGAACCCCTATGAGATCTAGGGCAGTTGATGTGTATTTATGTAGTTTGATTGATGAGGATGCTAAGAGCGTTCAACCAAGAAATTTTTGTAGGTTGAAATTTTTGCACTGCCCTTGGTTATGGGACATCTTATGGAAATTTGGATTAAAAAGCTAGATAAAATCTAATTATGCTTAACCCAGAGTTATGGGGTGCACCTAGAGTCATAAGAGTAAGATAATCTCAGATTTAAACAATCATAAAACTTGGCTTAGTTTAAACATTCAATCACTATTTAATAAATCTTGTTGTTGGCTTATTTTGACAAAGTCGTGAACTAAATTAAGAAAAATGATATCTTAAGTACTAATGTGAAAATTGAAATAGAAGTCAGGTGACTAAATGGAATTTTAGCCAAAAACTTATATCATATCCTCAGCCCTATTTATTTCTAGGGAGATATGTAGCATGCACTGTAAACTATTCCATCAGTATGCTAATGCTAACAAAGTAACACATACAGCTTTTGTACTTCTTGTCACATAAATGTTCTCCAGGTCCCTATTTATTTCTTTTAGAGAAAAACCAAGTTTAAGGACCTTGGTGGTAAATCAGTAGCAAAACTAAGTATAATTGATTCCCTGTCAAAAGACAAAATCAGTTGCTTGCAAATTGGATGTCAAAGGGTTCATACAAAAATATTGCGATAACATCCTAGAGGGTTGGCATTAGTTAAGTTGTATTACCTATTCAACTTGAGTTTTCAACTGCGACAAATGCAATTAGTAATTCCAATCAATTTTGGCATGAATGCATTAACAATACTTCATGTAATATAAGTAATTAAGCACTTTTCTTTAGATAAAATTGTACATAGAGAAAGTTTGATGCTAAATAAGCCATTTTGCAGGTTACAAATAGGTTCTAACTCCAAGAGTAAGGCAACAAACTAATATTTTATCTGACCCTCTTCACTAGATGTATAGACACAAAATGGGGTCTATCACCATTCCATGTAAGCCTGGGTTCAGTGCCATCTTCAATTATTATACTCCTAGCTAGCATGAAAAAGGAAAGAAAAAAAGTTCGAAGATTTGTGAATCGGAGAACTATTGACTACCTGAAAAATGTGGTGTCATATCAAGTAATGGCCCTTCCGTTTGTTAAAATATTACAAAATGCTAAAAAAGAACAACTTAATCTGCCAAGGAACCTGTATTTCCTTCAAGCTTCAGATTACAATTTTAAACTCCTATTATGCAAATGACATAACGACCTTTTCAAAGTAGCATATCTAAGTCATGCTCTTCCTAATAATTGAAAGCATCAATCAAAACCAAACTATTTTTCAATAGATCAACCTAATTCATCACAGAAAAAAAATGAGTTTTTCATGCTTAAAAATAGTTTTTATTTTTTTAAAATTTTTTTTTATTATAACTTCTTTTGTGAATGGTAAATTCATCCCACAAGCCCACTCCACAATCACGGAGAGAAAAGGACTGCTTTTGAGTAAAGTTTGTGGGGAAGCAAGATTCCTTCCTATCCAAATTGATCAATGTGGAATTCGGATAAAGAGCAGCTTGTAGATAAAGAAGGGCCAACAAGTACTAAAAAGTATATATCCAGATAGAATATGCCTTTTCTTTACTTCAAGCACTTCCAACTACGTAACAACCCAACAATTTTGCAAATTGTCCAACAAGCTGGCCAACAACACCAGATGCTGCTGAAACGAAGACATTTTCTCCTTTCTAAGGAGAACAAACTTCATGGAAACCAGCATAGGTGGTCATACTAGGCATACCTTTTTTAAAATGAAAAGGACAAATTTAGAAGATTAGTCTACATTTCTGGGAGAATTGAACTAGATGCCCACAAAATCAAAGGAGATCTTAAATTAATGAAACTACTCTTTGAAACATGCATATCAAAAGGGTATGTAGCATAATTACCTTCGTCTAAATCTCAAGTTATTCCAATCTTTATAGAATAAGCAAACCACATACCAAAGTCTTGTATAGTAGGAAAGGGGTACATCACTGTGCGTGATCTTTCTAAGGCCTTCGGTTGCTGTGATTAGGCTATACTCTTCCCATCTAGCAGACCCCCATACTCGTTTATCATCAGCAAGTTTTCACAAAGAAAAGTTCACAATTGCAAGCTCAAAATTGTACACAACATCATTTTTAACAAGTAGTCACTCATGCATATATATATATATATATATGTAATTAATCTCTTTTAGTCATACAAAGAAGTAGTTAATCTTTTAGTAGTCATGTTTAACAAGGTTATTCTTCTCTATGCATTTTGCTTTCTTTCTTTTCTATTATTTATCTCCACAAGTACCAAAAAACATACTATGCATTTATCATCAACTATATCTTATCATTTTATTTACCAATAAAAGATTCTTTATTGTGATTCCAACTACACATATTACAACTTAGATGTACACCACATAGAAAAGAAATGAAATAGAAACAAAGAAATAGCAACTCTATACCCGTTTCCTCCCTAGGACATAGAAGAAAAAATTTATTTCTTTATAACAACCCTTCCACCTTAAATACATAGGTGTTGCCTTTTTCCTCTGCTAACCAAAAAGAATAAAATAAAATTTCAACACCACACTAACAAGAACCCACACCCCCTGATGAGCAGAACACAAAGCCACAAGTTTTGGAAAAATTGAATCCCTAAGAAGCATTTCAATAAGCACTTTCTGTGCCACTTATAAGAAAGAACAAAATCGGTACCTCGCTGGCACAAAAATGTGCCAACCTTACAGTTAAATGAAATTTAAGAGCGAAATTCCAAAAATTTCTCAAAAATCAAAGAAGAAAAAGTGGCACAAAACAATGATAGAGAAATGAGGGTTTTGTTTGATTCTTACCTAAAAAAAAAAAAATCAAAACGAGTTGATCCCTTAAAAAACCATCTGTGGTGAGTAAATGAGGATGCCGATGGGATGAAGTGAAATTGATGGACATGGGAGAAGAAGGAGCAATCTAAGTTTTTTTTTTTAAGAGAAGGAGGAGAGACCCACCCATTTTTCCTTTTTCTTTTTTTTTGGCTTTTGTATACTAACCTAGTCTACCGGTAACAGGTTTTGCACCAAATTTAAATCAATGGTCACCCTTAAAATAGCACCAATTAATGGTTTAGATTTGGGTAGGTACCGTACCTACTAAAAAAAATAAGGAGTACAATAGAATGACCCTTAAACAAAAGAAACAATATGTTTGGACAATTATGATACTTCCTATAATTTTTTTTATTTTATAAGATGATACTTTCTATAATTGACTTGTAAAAATAGTAAAAAAATTTAAAAGAAATTTATATAATAGTGTAGGCGAGATACATATAATTGGATAGTTTCAAGATTTAACACAAACTATTTTATAACATTTTTATAAATTATTAATGAGACAAATTCTTACTAGTTCAAATCTAAGCCCACTACTAATATCACATTTTTATTTACAAATAATTATTTCAAAAATGCATATTACTTCATTTCAAAGTGTTACAAGGACACCCTAAAAAAAAAAGTGTTACAAGGATACAAATGCTTCTACCATGGTTTCCTTTTTGTTAAAACTGTAGCTTGGTATTTTCATGTTGTAAAAGTTAAGCCTCTTGCCAAATTTATCCATTGCCTTTTGTAGTAAAACTTTCCATATATATATATATATATAGCAGACACGTTCATCCAAATTGAGGATGTCCTACCTGGCTCCTCCTCTACTGTTGGGCAATGAAAGCCGTTGTGCCACTCTCCTGACACTATAAGAAAATCTTGAGTCAACCCCCTGTTGGAATCAGGAAGACACTGGATGAGACGAATCCTATCGTCCTTTGTCCTCATATAATACGTCTTACCCCTCAGGTGATGAAGGTTATAGCACCAGTTCACATCATGGTGAGTTAGTCTCAGCCCCATTTTCTCATTCAAGATATCTACGCACCCTAAGATCCTAAACACATTCGCGGCACACTGGGTAGGAGACAGGCGGAAATGCCTAAAATAATTGAGGGTCACCGGCCTCATAGGGATTCTTATCCCTCCCTCTACAAAAGCGAATATTGGGATCACAACTTCACCCTCTCTCCTCTTAAGGTACCACTGCCCTTCTTCACAGTACTTCAAACTCACATTATTGGGTATTCCATAGTCAACAATGAATTTGTTCATCATCTCGTCGGACTCGACCAACTTCTTAAACTTACCCATTCCCTAAAGACAACTAAAAGTTCTAAAAGAAGAAAAGAAGGAATAAAATCAAGGAAATTCGGGGCCGCTAGAAAAAGAAGACTTACAGAAGTATGACGATACTCTTCAGATAGTGTACAAGTCCAACCAGATTCAAATCATATGCATCAATAATTGTAAGCGCGAAAATGATGAAATCAGGCGATTCAAACAGGTATTTATACTCCCCCTTAAGTTCCCCAAATGTAACCGCTTGCTCATAAAGGCAAAAGATCATGCCGTTGAAAGTGGGAAACGTGGTGCCGCCAGAGTTTAATGTGGGCACCCATTAAGTCTTGAAACGCTACAAACGCGCATTGGGCAGTCAAAAAGCCGCCAGCATCAACACAAATCGAAGTGAGGCGACTCGTCTAGAGAGCCCACAGGTGTCAAAACCGTCCTCCCCGCCCGCGGGAACGTGCAGCAGGGTTTTGAGGGGCTATTGTGAGGCCCGTGGGCCTGATAGCCTCGGCCCATCGGATAGTAGGCCCAAGGACAGCACCGAGGAGGACTGACCAGCCAAGGCTAAGTCAGGCAAAACCTCTGTTGTGACCCACGCCGAGGACCTGTTCGTCCTCGGCATTCTAAGGAAAACTTTCGGGAGGGGACAAGCTCAGAGCAAGCTGTCACATTCGCACTTAATGCATTCACCTAACCCCTCTGCCCGCATTAATGGGGATATAACCCCTTGGCAAGGCAACGTTGATCAGAGTGAACCACTTGAGTACTGATAAGGCCTCTGATGGGACGGACGGCCAGAAGAAAGGCAAATGGATGATCAACAGATGGAATAAGGAGAAAGGCAGATGGAAACTATATAAGAAAAGCAAGTAAAGAGAGAAGGGAGGGAGGGGAAAAAGAAAGAAGAAAAGGGTCTCCTCGGCCATGGGCCGAGGAGCATCCCCCCATTTGTAAAGAAACTCTTAGTATTTTTTATAAAGAAAGTTCATGCATGGTGATCGACGGCCAGCATCTAAACCTTTAACCCACTCTCTATAAATTTATTGTTTGGGCTTGTTGGGCTGAAAACCCAGCAAAACTCAGGGTCAATCCAAACTGAGTCCCTACAAGTTATAAACTTGAAAATTAACAAAAATACCTGAAAATTAAGGATTTCGAAAAATAGTCCTAAAAATTTATAAAATGACTAAAATACATTTTTTAACTTTCAAAATTAATAAAAAAAATATCACTGAATATGAACAAATTAGCGCTAAAATACCTAGAATGATTACAATACTAAATATTTTGAAAATGACCATAATAGCATCAAACCACTCAATTTGGCCATGTTAGAGTGATATCTTGGAATTTTTTTAGTGAATGTAGAGATATTTTGTTCATGTTAGAGATTTTCAAGACAACTTGGTGATTATTGACATCTCATGAGTATTTTAATCAAACACGTCTCAACTTTTTGGGTGTCTTTATGGTGTTAAATTTTCTTAATGAAAAAAAAGTGACCCAAAGCAATCGTTATTTGTTAGGAAACATTTTCTCCTCCAAATGATTCCAAAGATGCTATATATTTAGACCATACAATGATGTAACTGTGAACTCTAAAGAAGAAGAAAAAAATTGAAACCTAAAACAATTTAGGCCTCAGTGTGTTTTCTTGAAGAACTTGAAATTGAAATCTAAAACAAATTTAGGCCTTAAAGCATGTTCTTGGAAAACTTGATATCCCAGATATGAAGGGAAAGAAAGTGTAAAATTTAGAAGCAAATAAATTATGCATTCTAATTAAAATAGCTAATGATATTCTTGTTAGGAAATAACAAAATGAAGCAACCAAGCAAAAGCGAAAACACACCTATCCAGCAGCAAGCTATAACTACATTTCAAAATAATTTTAGATTTCAAAGTTTGCCAAAATGCAATGTTATCAATAGTTAACAATTACATTCAATTGTTTTTAGTAAATATGAGCACTCCTAGCCAACCTCACATGGGCAACATCACAAATTTAATTGTCAACTACATTGCATGTGTGCGTACAACACATACATTTGTAATCACAATTCATGAATGATACAAATTCAATCTCCTTTTCAATAAAAGAGAAATTCACTAATTTGCAGTATTTTCCAAAAAATTCACTGAATTGTAGCATTTTCCAAAAAATTTAGTAATCAATTTATACAAATCACTGTCATTTGAGTGATTGAAAATAATCATGTAGTGGATTATTTCTAGCATTTTCTATTATTTTGGAACATTGTTCATTTTCTTTTGAAATCACTAGATTTGATGCCAACTTGTATCACAAACATTTTGACCAGTTCTCCTACAAAAAGTAGATACTGTTGATAAAGAAGCAGTGAAAGCAAATTATGTGAAAACTGTAAAACAAGTGAATATATAATGAATTGCGTGAATCTTACTAATAAATTAAAAATAGTCCAAGTAGTCTTTTCGGATGGCTAACTTGGAGAGCATCTTGCTCTTCAACAGCATCTTGCTCTTCAATGTTCTTCACTCTCCCCATACTCTTATCGCAATATAGCATGAAATAAAAACAAGGTAAGCAATAACATACATTGAAAAGTAAATAAATTTCACATTTGAAAGATCCTAGAAATATTTTTTCACTAAAGTATTTCTTGCCCTACAAGTTGTACCACTCCATCTTTATATCTCCTTTTACTAAACTTAAACTCCAAGTACTCTACTTTAGATTTGTTTAACCTAAAACATTTAGATTCTAAATCCTCCCTCCAGATTTGCAACAGAGGACAGCTCAGGGGAAGTTTATGTCCCCTTTAACCTATAAGGTTTTAGGTATGGTAATTGGTGAACCTATGTACCACTAACACTTGTAGTCTGTGGCCTTGTGGATTTATTTTTTGGTCTAGCATTATTGGTTCAACCTGTCAAAAAGTGAAAAGTTTCTTCCTTTTTCACTCATTGTTGAGAAAATATATTAGGAGTTACTAGGAGGCAAGCCTACCTACATGTGTGAGCAGAGAAGTCTTACACATAGAAACACAGGGCATAATAGTAATGACAGAGAAAGAAAGAGAGAGAGAAACTGGAGTTTGTGAAGAGTGTCTTTCTTGTCTCCACAAGCAGACAAGTGAGTTTGGCCTAAATGCCATGCATGGTTAAAACATACCATCACCTTTAAAAAAAAGTTTCAAATATCTTACATTTTCTTCACCCTCATTTCATGCCAAAATGTGTGTGAGAAAAGATAGATTGCAACCCCACCAACCCAAATTTCCAAGATGGTGTCTAATATTTGTTGAACAATGAGAGAGGAGGGGGGGGGGGGGGGGGGGAAAGAAAAGAAAAAAAAAAGCAACGTCTAGGAAAAAAAAAACAAGAAAAAAAAAAAAAAAAACTAGATATAGGCATTTTTGTCCATTAAGCAGCCTCATTTTCTCCCTTCAGTTTTCTCTCCATTTTGAGGAGAACTTTTTAGTGGGCCCGGAAAGAAAACACTCGGGCTCCACCATTTATTTTTCTTCTTCCTCACCCAACCAAACACACTCAAAAAAGTTTTCCTTCCCATATTCTCTTTAAAGTTTTTCATCCATCCTATTTTACCTCTAAATAAACACACCCTTAATGCAAAACATTTGTATAAGAAAAAAAATTTCATGCACAATGTAATTACCATTAAATCCAGATTCAACCATAAAATAACTTCAACTAACTAGTGAAGAATTATCAAGTAGGACACATTACTCACTACAAAAAACGCGAGCTATAGCTGTGTGGTTAAAAAGAAAGTGACTATAGGCTCAGACCTATAGCCGTGGTTAAAAAGAAAGCGGCTATAGGTTGAGACCTATAGCTGCATTTTTACAAAACGCGGCTATAGACCTGCTTTGAGTTGTGTTTAAAACACGATTATAGCCTAGACCTATAGCTGTGTTTTTTACAACGTGGCTATAGGCTTAGACCTGTGGCTACGTTTTTTGAAACGCGGCTATAGACCATCTTTAGGCTACGTTTAGAAATGCAACTAAAGCCCCCTACATTGGGTTTGTCCTTTTTCTTTTCTTTTTTTCTTTTTTTTTTTCCTGCTAAATACAATCCCTGCCCAAATAATTTACACTATGTTCCCAACCAATAATTCTACAAGCATTCAATAATTCTTCAGATGGGTCTATAGCCACGTTTTTAACACGTGGCCTAAGCCCAACCCAGCAAAACGTAGCTAAAACATCATGAAACGCAGCTACAGAGTTGATTTATAGTCGCGTTCGATAAACGCAGCTATACATCTGATGGTGTAGCTGTGGTTGTGTCAAACGCGACTCAAAGCCACTCTATAGCCGCATTTTTGTAAATGCGGCTTGAAAAAATGCAGCTAAAAAACACGTTTTTTGTAGTGACTGGTCATCAACAGATGAGAAAAAATTAAGGCCAATCCATGAAAAAGCCTAATAAGTGTAAATGCAACCTTATGCTTGTTAACGCGAAATAAGATAGTAAGGTTAACATCTTTATTTCAATAGAATTAAATCTTTAAACATCAAAAAATCTTGCATACATATAAGTTAAACCTTCTACTAGCTGGTTAATGGATTCTCAACCAAAAAAATAAAAAAGGATGGACAACAATAATTTAATGAGTCATTATTAAGAACCAATTAATTTCAATTTCATTAGACAAAAATAATACTTTCTTTCTAGATCTACCCTACATCATAAATTAAGACGTGATATTTTTCCTCTTTTTCATAAATATAGATAATGATGCACAACTAATGCAAAAGAATAGAATGAAAGTTTCTTGCAGACAGACATGAATTAATGGGAGGTGGAATTTGGGAGTACGTACAAAAGGCTCACTGTTAGATATTACTAATTGAGCTTCATCATTATCAACATGATTTGTTATTGAGTAAACATTGGGTCAGGCTGTGGCGTAAAACCAGTGTTTTACGCCACCCAATAGGAAGCTGCCATGTCTTCAATTGAAATAGATTTTTTCTCTCTCTTATTCTCTCTCTCGTCTTCTCCGTTTCACAGGTCTCTCCATTCTCTCTCTTTTTTTTTTTAATTTCTTTCTCACTTGTTCTCTACTTCTCTTCCTCTCTCCACAACAGCCACCACCACCTAGAATCCATCACCACCGCCACCACCACCACATGGAATCCATCACCACCATCAAGAACCTCCAAAATCACATATCCATACCCACAAACCCCCCTAAAAAAAACAAACAAAGCCTAAACCCAAACCCAAATCGAAACCGCTAACTACCCCACCACCACCGCCGTAACTCACCATCACCAACATCAACAACCACCGAAATCACATATCCATACCCACAAAGAAATCACATATCCATACCCACAAATCCAAAACAAAAACAAAAACAAAACCCAAATGAGAAAGAAATCTGAATCGGTGAAAAGATTTTAGGTGTTGTGCTTGTTGTGGTGTTGATAATGGAGGGGTTGAAAAAGGTTATTGGAGAGGAAATTTGGATATGCATGCAGATCTGATCGAAGAAAAGAATTTGGGGAAAACGAATTTGACGGAGCACCCACCTGTCCTTCGAATCTGAATCCCCAGCAGCAGCCACCTCTCCTCTGGCCATCCAAATTCAATGTAGTGACAAAAAAAAAAACAAATAGAGAGAGCCAGAGAGAGGGGACGAGACAGTGAGAGAAGAGAGAGGAAGAGTCTGAGAGTGAGGGAGATTTTTTTTTTTGGAGAATCAGTGAGGGAGATTAAAGTAAGTGTGAGAAATAAAATATTAATATTTCTTTTTAGAACCTGTGAACAGTTGGGTTGTATATACACAACCTGATTGTTCAGAGAGGGAGTGGATTTGATTTTAGATGGAGAAGAAAGCTATGGGTGAGAGGGCTGGAGAGAGGGAGAGAACAAGTGAGAAAGAAATAAAAAAAGAGAGAGATTGGAGAGACCTGTGAAACGGAGAAGACAAGAGAGAAAAAAAGCTATTTCAACTGAAGACGTGGCAGCTTTTTATTGGGTGGCGTAAAACACTGGTTTTACGCCACAGCCTGACCCAATGTTTACTCTTTGTTATTAGGACATAAATTTTTGTTGAAGAAAAATAAACTTGAACTAATTAAACAACAAAATTGATTGTAGAAATAGTGAAAAATATTTGACATTGAAATAAATACCTCCCAGTTGTCTATAAAAGGCCTACGTGAGACCTCATATTTGTTTCATTGTATTCTTGGTTCTCAACGAAACAAAACAAAACAAAAATTGTTCATTGTATTCCCACTTGTGAAAATGAAATTTCTTTGTTCATTGTATTCCCACTTAGGGGATATCGCCTATCACTATGGCCACACCACTGCATTACGATTACTTTTATCTGGTGCAGCAATGTCCAGAATCCTTCTATAATACCGGCAAGGTAACTAGTCTACCTAATAAGATCAAGCCCTACTTCACAATCCATGGATTGTGGGCATAGACAAACAACTGAGCAGCCATTATTTGCACATCAAGTTACTACACTAAAATAAGTCTATTACATCAAATGTTAATATAACTACATTAGTATAGTGATATTGGACATAATATTGCATCTACAAATTAAAAATCATTACAAAAGTAACTTAAAAATGGTAAATTATTGCATTTACAATAATTAGTTGCAATAAGTTATAATTATCGACACTACATTAGGAAAATTTGTTGCAATAACTTAAAATAAAGATATCGTTGCAATAACTTGTTACTAATTATTTTTGCAATCTATTACAACAAAATTTTCGAAGTGATATTTATTGCAATAAATACATGAATGTAATAAATTGATACAAATTATTTTACCATTTATTGTACGGTTAATTTTATCGTACCCCCCCCCCCAAAAGGGGGGGTACATCAATGTATCCTCACACTTCATAGTTCCATCTTCACATTGTGTAGTTTCAACCTCACATGTGACAGTTTTTTTCTCACATTTGTGGTTCCTTTACTCTCTCTTTTTTTTCTCACATTCAACGATTTCATCCTCACATTGTGTGGTTCCAACATCACATGTGACAGGTCTTTTGTCACATTGAGTGGTTTCCTTACTTTTTTCTCACACTTGACAGTTCCATCCTCACATTGTGTAGTTCCAACATCACATGTGATATTTCTTTTCTCACATTTTGTGGTTCCTTTACTTTTTTCTCACATTTGATAGTTTTATCCTCACATTGTGCAGTTCTAATATCAAATGTGACAATTCTTTTGTCATATTTAGTGGTTCTCTTACCCTTTTTTTTTTTTTCCACATTTGATGGTTCCATCCTCACATTATACAGTTCCAACTTCACATGTAACAGTTCTTTTATCACATTGGGTGGTTCCCTCACTTTTTTCTCACACTTGACGGTTCCATCTTTACATTTTGCAGTCCCAACATTACATATGACAGTTCTTTTCTCACATTTGGTGGTTCCCTTACTTTTTTTTCACATTTGACGATTCCATCATCAAATTATGCAGTTCCAATATCAAATGTGACAATTCTTTTGTCACATTTGGTGGTTCCCTTACTTTTTTTTTTTTCCACATTTGACAATTTCATCCTCATATTGTAAAGTTCCAACTTCACATATGACAGTTCTTTTGTCACATTGGGTGGTTCCCTTACTTTTTTCTCACACTTGACAGTTCTATCTTCACATTTTTTAGTTCCAACATCACATGTAACAGTTCTTTTCTCACATCTGGTGGTTCCCTTACTTTTTTCTCACATTTGACGATTCCATCTTCACATTTTGCAGTTCCAACATCACATGTGACAGTTTTTTTCTCATATTTGGTGATTCCCTTACTTTTTTTTCCTCATATTTGACAGTTTCATCCACATTTGACAATTCCATCCTCATATTGTACAGTTCCAACTTCACATGTGACAGTTTTTTTGTCACATTGGGTGGTTTCCTTACTTTTTTCTCACACTTGACGGTTCCATCTTCACATTTTGCCGTTCCAACATTACATGTAACAGTTCTTTTCTCACATCTGGTGGTTCCCTTACTTTTTTCTCACATTTGACGGTTCTATCTTCACATTTTACCATTCCAACATCACATGTGACAGTTTTTTCTCATATTTGGTGGTTCCCTTACTTTTTTTCCTCATATTTGACAGTTTCATCCTCACATTGTGCGGTTCCAACATCACATGTGACAGTTCTTTTGTCACATTGGGTGGTTCCTTTACTTTTTTCTCACACTTGGCAGTTCCATCCTCACATTATGCAGTTCCAACATCACATGTAACAGTTCTTCTGTCACATTTGGTGGTTCCCTTACTTTTTTATCACATTTGACGGTTTCATCCTCACATGTGATGTTGGAACTACACAATGTGATAGTTATTTTGTCACATTTGATAGTTCCATCGTCACATTAAGCTATACGAACATTACATATAGACGTAGCCAACCCAAACCAACCCTACCAAATTACCTAATAATCAAAGAATATATATAACAAAAATACTCTTAAAGTCTCTAAAATTCCGAAATACCCTTAAATATACTAAAATTACCAAAACGTATTCTAACAATTAAAAAATTACCAAAATAACCCCAAAACTCTCAAAAATTTTTGGGATATCCTTAAAACCTAAAAAATAACTAAGATGACCCTAAAATCTAAAAAATGACTAAAATACCCTCTAAACCTAAAAAATAATCAAAATACCCTTATATACAATAAATAAATAAATGACCATGAAACCTAGAAAATGACTAAAATGACCTTGTAACTTAAAAAGTGATAATAATGCTCTTAGAACCTAAAAAATGACCGTAATACACCTTAAACCTAAAAAATTACCAAAATGACCCTAAAACCTTAAAAAAATTTGAAATACTCTTGAAATCTATAAAATGACTGAAATACCTTATTAACTTAAAAATGACAAAAATACACCCGAAACCCTCAACAATTATTGGAATATCCTTAGAACCTAAAAAATGATCAAAATACCTTTAGAACCTAAAAAATGACCGAATGACCCTAAAACCTAAAAAAAAATGATCAAAATAACCAAAAAATCTAAAATAATGACCAAAAATACCTCATAACACTTGAAAATGACCAAAATACTTTTGAAACCTTTAAAATTACTAAAAGACCCTTAGAACCTTTAAAAAAAAAAAAAAAAAAAACTTAATGACACCGTAACCTATAAAATGACCAAAATGACCTCATAACCTAAAAAATTACTTAAATACGCTTAGAACCTTAAAAATGACCGTACTTTTGTCACATTCAGTGGTAACCTTACTTTTTTCTCATATTTGATAGTTTCATCGTTATATTAGGCAATACCAACATCACATCTGATTATACTTTTGTTACATTTGATGGTACCATTATTCTTTTCTCGCATTTGATAGTTCTAATGTCACATTGGGCAGTACCAAATCACATATGATCATACTTTTGTTATATTCAATAGTTCTATTTTTTTTTTTTTTAAACAATAGTTCTATTATTTTTTAGTCACATTAGGCAGTACCAATATCACATATACTTTTATTGATTCATAACAATCTTGGTAATAATTAAAATGTTGACAATGAATTTTCCCAAAATAGTTATAAACTTGAAAATTAACAAAAAATACTTGAAAATTAAGGATTTCAAAAAATAGTCCTAAAAATTTATAAAATGACTAAAATACATTTTTTAACTTTCAAAATTAATTAAAAAAAAATCACTGAAAATGAACAAAGTAGCGCTAAAATACCTAGAATGATTACAATACTAAATATTTTGAAAATGACCATAATAGCATCAAAACCACTCAATTTGGCCATGTTAGAGTGATATCTTGGAATTTTTTTAGTGAATGTAAAGATATTTTGGTCATGTTAGAGATTTTCAAGACAATTTGATGATTATTGACATCTCATGAGTATTTTAATCAAACACGTCTCAACGTTTTGGGTGTCTTTATGGTGTTAAATTTTCTTAATGAAAAAAAAGTGACCCAAAGCAATCATTATTTGTTAGGAAACATTTTCTCCTCTAAATGATTCCAAAGATGCTATATATTTAGACCACACAATGATGTAACTGTGAACTCTAAAGAAGAAAAAAAATTGAAACCTAAAACAATTTAGGCCTCAGTGTGTTTTCTTGAAGAACTTGAAATTGAAACCTAAAACAAATTTAGGCCTTAGAGCATGTTCTTAGAAAACTTGATATCCCAGATATGAAGGGAAAGAGAGTGTAAAATTTAGAAGCAAATAAATTATGCATTCTAATTAAAATAGCTAATGATATTCTTGTTAGGAAATAACAAAATGAAGCAACCAAGCAAAAGCGAAAACACACCTAACCAACAGCAAGCTATAACTACATTTCAAAATAACTTTAGATTTCAAAGTCTGTCAAAATGCAATGTTATCAATAGTTAACAATTACATTCAATTGTTTTTAGTAAATATGAGCACTCCTAGCCAACCTCACACGGGCAACATCACAAATTTAATTGTCAACTACATTGCATGTGTGTGTACAACACATACATTTGTAATCACGATTCATGAATGATACAAATTCAATCTCCTTTTCAATAAAAGAGAAATTCACTAAATTGCAGCATTTTCCAAAAAATTCAGTCATCAATTTATACAAATCACTGTCATTTGAGTAACCGAAAATAATCATGTAGTGGAGTATTTCTAGCATTTTCTATTATTTTGGAACATTGTTCATTTTCTTTTGAAAGCACTAGATTTAATGCCAACTTGTATCACAAACGTTCTGACCAGTTCTCTTACAAAAAGTAGATACTGTTGATAAAGAAGCAGTGAAAGCAAATTATGTGAAAACTGTAAAACAAGTGAATATATAATGAATTGCGTGAATCTTATTAATAAATTAAAAATAGTCCAAGTGGTCTTTTCGGATGGCTAACTTAGAGAGCATCTTGCTCTTCAACAGCATCTTGCTCTTCAATGTTCTTCCCTCTCCCCATACTCTTATCGCAATATAGCATGAAATAAAATCAAGGTAAGCAATAACATACATTAAAAAGTAAATAAATTTCACATTTGAAAGATCCTAGAAATATTTTTTCACTAAAGTATTTCTTGCCCTACAAATTATACCACTCCATCTTTATATCTCCTTTTACTAAACTTAAACTCCAAGTACTCTATTTTAGACTTGCTTAACCTAAAACATTTAGATTCTAAATCCTCCCTCCAGATTTGCAACAGAGGACAGCTCAGGGGAAGTTTATGTCCCCTTAACCCATAAGGTTTTAGGTATGGTAATTGGTGAACCTATGCACCACTAACACTTGTAGTCTGTGGCCTAGTGGATTTATTTTTTGGTCTGGCATTATTGGTTCAACTTGTCAAAAAGTGAAAAGTTTTTTCCTTTTTCACTCATTGTTGAGAAAATATATTAGGAGTTACTAGAAGGCAAGCCTACCTACATGTGTGAGCAGAGAAGTCTTACACATAGAAACACAGGGCATAATAGTAATGACAAAGAAAGAAAGAGAGAGCGAAACTGGAGTTTGTGAAGAGAGTGTCTTTCTTGTCTCCACAAGCAGACAAGTGAGTTTGGCCTAAATGCCATGCATGGTTAAAACATACCATCACCTTTAAAAAAAAAGTTTCAAATATCTTACATTTTCTTCACCCTCATTTCATGCCAAAATGTGTGTGAGAAAAGATAGATTGCAACCCCACCAACCCAAATTTCCAAGATGGTGTCTAATATTTGTTGAACAATGAGGGGGGGGAAAAAGTTAACAACAAAAGAAAATTCAAGTTCTGGACAGCAATAAGAACATTCAATCTAATTAAACAAAGGAGGAACATAAGGGCCAAAGAAGAAGAAAAAAAATAAAGGAGGAGGTTAATTTATAAAGAAATTCAAATATTCCCTTGAGTTAGAGTAACACTTAAGAAAGTGTGTTCGCTTTTTAAATTAAAGAAAAGGCCAATATGGCCCACAAAAGCTTTCTTAAAATCTCAGTTATAAGTAGAAATATGGGTGTCTTTTTGTTCACCTCTTTAATCAAGTCTCTCAAAGACCAAGCCAGTAGTAGCCTGACCTTGGAACTCATATATTTACACGCTATGCAAATTTTCACTGCAACAACACACATAGGATGGAGGGACACTGTTATAATTAGAGGGAAAGCAAGCAAAGCAGGCACCACAATAGAAATCCAAAGAAGTATAGTACAAAGCTACCTAGCTATAGCTTTAGCTTTAGCTTTTGACCTCCTCTTAGTCTATTGGTCTAAATTGGGAGAGAAAAAGTCCTAGGATCTAGTGAGTAAAGAAGAATAAGAAGTGCAATGGTTTAAGGCGTGAGAGAATCTGTTGGTGGGGTTGTTGGCTATTTTGCCTATTTACTTGCCTTGGGAGGTTTCAGAAATTAATGCAATTCAATCTTTGCAGCTTATTATGAGAGACTCATTTCAGGATATGGAGGACAACAATTCTAATGCATTGAAGTTCATTCAACAAAATGATACTGAGATGCAGGGGATAGATGAACTCAGTTCGATGGCATGTGAAATGGTCAGATTGATTGAAACAGCAACAGTTCCAATTGTAAGGGTTGATTCAGCCGGTCTCATCAGTGGATGGAATGTAAAAATCATGCAATTTTCTTAGTAAATAGGATTGTAGTAATTTAAGTCAAAACCCTATAAAACAAGTACTTCTATAGGCTGGTGAAGAAAAGAAGAGTAAATAATATGGGCAATGTTTATTTCATACTGACACATACCAATTGTAGCACATAACTGTCATGATTTCAGTGCAAGAAGTGTGTGCATAGTTGTGTGCAATAACCAGTTTGCACTAATATTTACCCAAATAACAAAATATCTAGACTCAAGCAAACACATGGGCAATGCATTGGAGTGACTAGGGACAAGTTGCTGCAAAAGTCCTAGTGAATCAACTTAAGCTTGGTTTAAAGTTGATAATCAAATCACTTCAAAGTGCTATATGGCAGTGAGGTTTTTTCTTTTATCAAGAAAAAAAAAAGGGAGAGAGGTAATGTGTGCCTTGAAATTGGACATGAGCAGGTCTATGACATGAGCAACTAAATTTTTCTAGTGAGAAAGTCATAAAAAAAAAAATAAAAAAAAAAACCTTGCCATTGAGTAAGCACTAGCATAAAAAGCAGCAGTCCATTTCATTCTAGTTGGCCATCCAAAAATGCTATTAACTAATTCAACATGTAAATATAAAATAATAGGATGTTTCTAAAAATTTTGTTATTTTGATCTACAATGTCTTTAATTATTTTTTTTTTGATAAATCAAAAAATTTTATTAGCATAAACACCAAAAACAACCTGAGATGCAGATAGCAAGCAAAAGTACAAAAAACCCAATTCTGTACTAGCCAAAATGCAACACAACAGCTCTCAAACTCTAAAACAAGAAAACACTAAAAACAAAATTCAAAATTTGATTCCAAGGTGCTGCAACAGCTACAGAATTACAACTTAGTTGTACACCACATAGAAAAGAAATGAAATAGAAACAAAGAAATAGCAACTCTATAACCGTGTCCTCCCTAGGACATAAAAGAAAATTTTTATTTCTTTATAAAAACCCTTCCCCCTTAAATGCATAGTTGTTGCCTTTTTCCTCTGCTAACCAATAAAATAAAATACAAATACAAATAAAATTTCAACACCACACTAACAAGAACCCACACCCCCTGATGAGCAGAACAAAAAGCCACAAGTTTTGGAAAAACTGAATCCCTAAAAAGCATTTCAACAAGCACTTTCTATGCCACTTATATGAAAGAAATTTTATTATTATTATTATTATTATTTGAAAAACTATGAAAGAACAAAATTGGTACCTCACCAGCACAGAAATTTGCCAATGTTACAATGAAATGAAATTTAAGAGCGAAATTCCAAAATTTTCTCATAAATCAAAAAAGAAAAAGGGGCACAAAACAATGAAAGAGAAATTAGGGTTTTGTTTGATTCTTACCTTAAACAAAATCAAAACTAGTTGATCCCTTAAAAAACCCTCAGCGGTGAGTAAATGAGGACGTTGATGGGATGAAGTGAAGTTGACGGACATGGGAGAAGAAGGAATCTGAGGTTTTTTTAAGAGAAGGAAAAAGACGGAGCACATGAGAGAGGATATGAAGTTGAGAGAGAATCACCTGTTTTTCATTTTTTTTTTTTTTTTTTTATCTCTCTCTCTCTCTCTCTCTCTCTCTCTCTCTCTCTCTCTAAATTTTTTGGTGGATATTTTTATTTTTCTTGCATCTCTACTTTAGGTTGATAATTTTTTATATTCTTTAAAACTCTATTTTGGGTTAATGCAATTTAGTTTTTTTTTTTTAAAATTGTTGTTGTTGTTGTTTTTATTTTTTATTCTCTTTGATTGTTAAATGTTATCCTATTGCGTTCTAAAGAATTAAATATAGCATTTAAAAATATAATATTATTCTATTACTTTGCATGATTTGGATAATTTGGTATTTATTTTGTTACATAGCATGATTTTTTATAGTACTCAATTTAGATGTTAAACTATAAGACTTTACTAATTTTTGTTTATTTCTAATCCTTTGTGGTGGACAAAGTACTCTTAATAATTGTATTAGAAGTACTCTATAATGCCATTTATTTAAAGAAAAACAAAGGTTAGCCAAACAAAAATAATCGAATAGGTGACAAATTTAAACTTTTGCAATTTTATTCTAATTATTATTATTTTATAACAATGCCTATATAGAAATTTAATTCTTAGATTTTGCTAATAATTGATTATTTGATAATATGTTTTGGATGGCTAAAATTATAATTTCTACAAAGAAAATAATCTTAATAGATTATCAAAAACAAAATTTTATCCTAATATTGGTTCAATTAATCATTGTTAAGTTTTATTAATTTTTTTTAGTTTACATTTTTTTGGTGTTTTGGATTGTTTCTATATTACATTTATGATTGTTCCTATAATAAATAAAAATATAATTACGAAATGCATTACTCATTATTAGATTAGTTTAAATTGTAAATTTTTTTAAAATAAAACTATCATAAAAATAATTATCACACGCAACGCGCGGGTTCACGGCTAGTTTCTTTATAAAAACCCTTCCCCCTTAAATACATAGTTGTTGCCTTTTTCCTCTGCTAACCAATAAAATAAAATAAAATACAAATAAAATTTCAACACCACACTAACAAGAACCCACACCCCCTGATGAGCAGAACACAAAGCCACAAGTTTTGGAAAAACTGAATCCCTAAAAAGCATTTCAACAAGCACTTTCTATGCCACTTATATGAAAGAAATTTTATTATTATTATTATTATTATTTGAGAAACTATGAAAGAATAAAATTGGTACCTCACCAGCACAGAAATTTGCCAATGTTACAATGAAATGAAATTTAAGAGCGAAATTCCAAAATTTTCTCATAAATCAAAAAAGAAAAAGGGGCACAAAACAATGAAAGAGAAATTAGGGTTTTGTTTGATTCTTACCTTAAACAAAATCAAAACTAGTTGATCCCTTAAAAAACCCTCAGCGGTGAGTAAATGAGGACGCTGATGGGATGAACTGAAGTTGACGGACATGGGAGAAAAAGGAATCTGAGGTTTTTTTTTAAGAGAAGGAAAAAGACGGAGCACATGAGAGAGGATATGAAGTTGAGAGAGAATCACCTGTTTTTTTTTTTTTTTTTGGCTTTTATATTCTAACCTAGTCTCTCGGTAACAGGTTTCGCACTAAACTTAAGGATATGAAGTTGAGAGAGAATCACCTGTTTTTTTTTTTTTTTTTGGCTTTTATATTCTAACCTAGTCTCTCGGTAACAGGTTTCGCACTAAACTTAAATCAACGGTCACAATTAAAATAACACCTATTAATGGTACAGATTTGGGTGGGTACCGTACCCACTAAAAAACATAAGGGGTACAGTAGAATGACCCCTATTGCAATAACAAACATGAAACGTATATATCATTGCAATAACTTGATATCGATTATTTTATAATCTATTGCAATGACAAATATAAAATAGTTATTTATTTATGACAAATATATTGTTGCAATAAAATTTTCATTGCAACAACATATATATTATTACATCAAATTTGTCATTAAAATATCTAGAGATTATTGCAACGAAATTTTTTGTTGCACAAACTTACTACCTTAAATTTTATTTTGACAACTCGTATCAACTATTGCAATGATTTTGATGTTATTGCAAATTTTTTTTTGTTTTTGGGTAATAAACATTTTTTCTTGTAGTGAGTACTTCATGTGTCTTCGATGACAAAAAGGTATTCCATGTTTATCTCTCAAAAATCATATATATGTACATTATTGTTTTTATCAATATTTCTTATACATGTTTTCCTTGTGTTTCTTTTGTAGATACTTCATTTGGACAACATGAAAAAATGCTGGCCGAGTCTAGTGAAACAAGATGGCAAAACTTTTTGGGAGCGTGAGTATTTGAAGCATGGATGTTGCATTGCCATCACGCAATGCAATTACTTTAGTCTGCCTCTTCGAAAGGCCATGACAGATGGCAATGCCATGAAAATACTTGAGGTAGCAAGTTCATACACTACAACAAACTTTAGTTATTTCAACCCTCTTTTATCGAGAGTTTACTAAAATCTGTCGATACAAGCTATAAATACAAATGCGGTAGGCTATATTACTAAACTTTATTTCAAAGGTTATTTGGCCCCTCAAAATAAGTTAAAACACCCTTGAAATAAATGTGAAAAAAAAGGCGCCACAAAACATTTGCACTTTTTTTTCCACAACCTTTGATAAAAATATGGCAAATTTTTCAGCCCTTGAAAAAAGCCCACAACAAAATTTTAAAAGATAGCCCAGAACGTAACCAACAAACACAATATTACTCTCTCGTTGAAAGCCTGAAATTGAGAAAGCATAGAAATGTCATAGATCTCGACAATCATCGATTAGGTACGTAATCGCACAACTCCGATTAGGTATGAGTTGATCTCGGTTTTGTGACTCTTCATCTCTCTTGGCGTTGTGTTTCTCAACTCCGATTAGGTACGAATCACAAACCCTAATTTCGTCTTTGATTTATTTGTTTTTTTTGGTTTACCCACACTTTTTCATCGATTTTCCCATGATTTTCGTTTCACATTTCTTAGAAAACTAAGCTCATCATCGATTTCCCTATTTCGATTTCTAATTGTTCGACTTTTGCAATTTCATTATTCGACTTCAAATCATAATCTTTGTTTCCTTTACAGTTTTCATACAAATATTGATTGAGTTTTTTTTTTTTTTTTTCATGAGTACAGGCACAACAAGTTTGCAAGGCTCAATCCAAGGGATTGCTAGTATTGCTTTTAGAAACTCTATAAGCCTAGATTTATTTCCTAATATAATTTGCACATTCAATAACTAGGAATTTAATTTTCATTTTTGCCCTGTCAAGTGTGTTTGTGTATTCATATATAGTTTTCTTTCTGTGTGTGTGTGTGTGTGTTTATTTCAATTTGCATCATCCAACTTGTTGGCTTGGTGGGTGAGTGTTCACTTTGAATTGTACGGATCTACTGGGTATCATTGTTAGCTATTTGGGAATTTGTGTTTAGTAGTAGAGGAATATTAGTAGTGCTTAAAGCTTACTTGGGTTTATAGTGAAATGGTAGTATTTTAACAATTCCAAAGTGGAGTTACCCTAAAACTTTGGAGACTCAAAGAACCTTAATTCGTAATTTACTATTTTAAACATTGTGTTTGGGATGATGGGTTTATTGAAATGCTATCAGTTTTTCTTTTGGTGGTAATTTGGAATGGACATGGGTTTTTGTTTAGATAACAGAATGGTTGAGGCAAATTTAGTTTTATTTCTTGTTTATTTTTTTTTCCAATGCTTTGGTTCATATTTTATGGTTGAAAGGGATGGGCTCCAATAGAATTATAAATATTTCTATTTGGTTTTTATCGCACATGGTTGGGAGCATTGCGTTTGCAGATTTTATAATTTGAAAATTTATAATCCATTTGCTAAACATGGTCCTGCAATTTTTGTTCTAGAATGTCATTCATTTGCTAAACCTGGTTGCACTAATCTATGTTTCTGCTATGAAACATAAGACCTGATAACCAAACTGTTGCTGCTTATGTTGAAGCAATTCCATCTCATCTTGTTTTACTAGAAGCCAGGGTAAGAAAAACTGTCTGATGAATTGTGCTTCTTCTATGTTCTTTTAATACATGATCTGAAGTAACTCATATCCAATAGGTGAAGTTTCATTCAATACCCTTGAATTAGAAAATTTTCCTTCGTTTTTTGAGAAGAACCATCCTTTTATTGTAACTGTAAAATGTGTAATTTTGATTTTATGGCTTATATATCAAAGAAATTTAGTAAGCTTATTGTATTTTTCAGTTGTCATGTCTATGACCACAAGTTTCACCATTTGCACGCAATGTTTTGATGATCAATAGAATAGTTTAAGTAGCATAATCTATTCTTTCTCTTTTGTTTCGGGTGGCTTTGGGAGGATATAGATGTTAGAATTTCAATTGCTAGAATATCCTGAAATTTCTTCAAGATTAAGGATACTGGATTTATTTATTTATTTATTTATTTATTTTTTTGCATTGGGGTGTTATTTAAATTTAATGTAGGAAAATAATATTGACACTCAGCACTACCAGTGCTAAAATGGTTCTGGATCATTTTTGTGGAAGGTCTAAATCTCAATCACATCCAAGCAGGAATACATTCCCTTCATTGCTAGTCCACGTTTTGGTATGTATGAAGTTAGAATAATGTGTCATTAAGATTGGCTTCTAAAGTTACTATTGCTGCACTTATACAAGTGTGCCTAATTAATTTATGTTTTTTTTTCCCTATTTTAGAAGAGAGAATTATTTCAAGAATTATTGATAATTTGCGTACCACTGCCACAATGCTTATAGACTCTCAAAAAATGTACATAAGTAAATGAATGCAATAATTTTCATTGTTAGTGTTGGTTTAGATTTGCTTATTTACTTGAAGTATTAATATATGTCAAGGTTTGGGTTTGTTTATTGACTTAAAGCATTAGGATCTCTCCTATTTGAGAAAGTGAAGTTCTAACAAACATGAAACTATAAATATAAAAATGGCAGTAACATAAAGTTGATTGATGACAATGATGCTACAGAAGGAGAATCCCCTTGATCTAAAAAATGTACATAAGTCAGCTACTAGTTTTTTTTATGCACTTTGGATGTTTGTTGTTAGAATCCCCTTGATCTCCCATTATTTGATATTTACTTATACTATTTTTGGGCTGTTCTTGTTGTCTAGTTTCTAATAGTTCTTAGCGGTCACTTCTTGAAAAGTTTCTGCTCAGCTTGCCAATGAGTTTCTGATTTGCTGCATTAACACATATATGCACTAAATAGTAAATACACTTTCTAAATGACCAAATAAATTTTTCACAAAAAATAAAAACTGTTTCTAGTCATAGAAATAGTGGGCTGGTAGATTGTTTTTGGTTCCTCTTTTATCATATCCTTAGAATTTAAGATCATTAAGTACTTTATTCTATTTTGTGTATTTTATCTATTGTATTATATAATGTCTCAAACTCTACATTCAAATATTCTTTTATGCAGGCTTTTCCACTGGATTTAGTACTCTTTTCCAGTTGAGAACTACTTAAGGTTTGTCCCTCATTGAAGATTTAAAAAAAAAAAAAAAAAATTAATCCAACTTTAGATGGAACGAAATTGGGTAAAGCTCAGAAATAGAGCTCTTCCTGAGTATAGACAAGGAATTAAAGACTTCCTTGATTTTGCATTTAAGCATACAACAATGGTGGATAAAATTTATTGTCCATGTAAGAAATGCAATAACTACTTTGCAAAGACCAAAGATGATGTTGAGGCTGATTTGCTTACTGCTGGTATTCTCCCAAGTAATACTCATTGGTTTAGACATGGAGAGGAGAGACATTTTCAAACATGTGATAGTTTGGATAGTGATGATGAGTCAGACGAGGATGGCTTGAGTGAGATGGTAGAAGATTATTGTAGAGAATCAACATAAAAAATAGCTTCGAGAGTGGTTTGAAAGTCACGTAAGTTCTATCTATATGGAAATTATTATAATTGTTCTATATGCTTAATTTGAGTCAATTATAATGGTGTATTGATTTTGAACTTGTTTTGAATGGATTACTCAATTATATGATGAAAGGAAAGTGAGCAAGCAACTCTTAGATCTGGCTCATGGACCATTAGAAGAAGCTGTATGTTATAATGGGTACATTGTCAATGGTTTTAGATTTCAAAAAAATGAAGTCAATTGTAACAGAAGAACTCAAAGTTGTAGAGTCTTGGTAAAAGGAGATGCAAGTACGAGTAATCGTGATTATTACGGTGTTTTGATTGATATCATTGAGTTACACTACATGGGAGGCAATAAGATTGCAATGTTAAATGTGAAAGGAGGGATGTTGACCATTATGGTAGAGGAATTATGGTTGACAAGTATTGTCGAACTCTTGTGAATGTAACACGTTCATTAAAGAGTAATGAACCTTTCACTTTAGCATGTCAAGCTGAGCAAGAATTTATGTGAAAAGCATAAGGAATCCTCAGTGGCATTTTGTTATAAAAACAGAACCTCGAAATTATTACAATATGCCATCTCCAAAGGAGGAAAGTGATGAAGAAGAAGAAGAAGATGATGATCAAGAGCCATACCAACAGAATGATTCACATGGTCATCAAATGGGTTTCACAAGTACTGATGATCAAGATGATGCTAGTATTTCATTAGATAGGGTTGACATACCTAGAAGACTTGTGGATATGGATGATGTTGATATGAAGTAATGAGATTAAACGTTTCAAAATGAATGTAATTTATTTACTTGAAAGTTATGTTCTTGACTTATCTAAATAGTTACATGTTCATTTGTTTTATATCATGTATTTATGTATCTGTTTCATTTATATAGTATTATTCTTGTATAGACTAAACTAATTAAATAAGCATATGATGAATAGTGCTAACATATATTGGATTGATCAAAGCAAGGGATTCTATTAATGGCAAATGGAGGTAGCAAAGGAGGAGTTGGCACAAGTGGTGCTAATGGAAGTAGAAATGATCTAGCTCATCAAGGTAAGTTTCAAATTATGCTTTCAAGTTTTTTAATACTGTATTGAAGATACTATTCTAGTAAGTTGAGGTGAATTTTATTTTTATTTTTCTCCCCATAGGGAAGAAGAAGGGTGAGGGCCTACTCGGAATCTTAAATTGGCCAAAGAGCTCAAAGGAGGGGAAAAATATGAGATTGGTTGGTTGAATGGAAGACCTGTAGGGCCTCATGCTCTTGATTTAATAAATGAATGTACAAAACTTGTTAGGGCACAACAACATGTACCTCTAAAGTTCACATATTGGAAAAAAGTAACATATATCAACAAAAGGAAGCTTTTTGATTAAGTATTGGTAAGTAGTATAATAAAATCTAGTAGCGGCTTCTATGATTTTTTTTTTGCTATATTCTTATTTATGTATTTATGTTTCATTCTATTGTAGGAGTATTTCAAAGTTGAGGGCCGAGAGCAAGAGGTTTGGCGGCAAATGGGTAGTTCTTACTCAAATTATTGTGACTCCCTAAAAAATGTGGTTTAAGCCATATGGTGAAGCAACGGAAGAGGCACGAGCAAATGTTCCACCCAAACTAGAGAAGGATGATTGGAATTGTCTCGTAGATTTGTGGAGCAAGCAAGATTATATGGTACCATTACAAAGAATTTATTATCAAATTTATTCTTAACTATTGTCTTGTGGATTTGTTGGTTTATGGGACTGACCTATCATTCTTAAATGTAGGACGTGTTTGAAAAACAAGGAAAATTGAGACAAAAACAATATTATCCACACTTCTGGTTCAAAAAGTTTCTAACAACGTAGTGTAGAAGAGGTATATCTAAGCAAAATGATTACTATCCACATCCTTAAATTAAACCTTGGACAATACCAAAATATTTTAGAACCATGTTTCTTGACTTTGTATTTGTTTCTTAGTTCTATGAATGCTTTCTATTTACTGTTATTTGACTTTGTCTTGCTGAGTTATTGCATTATTCATCTTCAATACTTAATTACTATATGCTTTCTATTTGTTTTGTCAAATGGTAGAATGAGAAGATAGGTCATAGCCCTAATAGAATTGTATTATTTGACATCACCCGTGTGCAAGCTAATGGGCAGGCAGTAAATGAACCAACACACAATGCATTGGTATGAAATCTTCTAATTATATTAATATAGATAGTATATTTTTATGTGGTTTTGTTGCAAGTTACTTTTCTTTTTAGGTGGCATCGAGGAATCTTACTACTCAAGTGAATGAGGGGGCATTGCAAATATCTTAAGATCAAATGTTTGTGGAGGTGTTTGGACCTGAGCATCATGGACGAGTTCGTGGCTATGGGGCTGGAGTCACTCCTACCAAGTTATGGGGTTCCTCCTCATTTTGACTCCAAGAATCTGAACAAAAACGCTTAGAATCTGAACAAAAACGAATAGAGGCTGATGCAGAGTTGAAGGAAGAAGTAAAGCACCTCAAAAGCATGCTCGAACAACAAGCTATTCAAATGGCAGAACACAAAAGA
Source organism: Quercus suber (assembly GCF_002906115.3). Taxonomy (NCBI): domain Eukaryota; kingdom Viridiplantae; phylum Streptophyta; class Magnoliopsida; order Fagales; family Fagaceae; genus Quercus; species Quercus suber. The sequence goes on from NW_027070050.1 coordinate 154,579, forward strand.
CATTTTGAGGAACAACAAGCTAGTCAAATGGCAAAACAAAGAGCACATTATGACAATATGATGATGCAAATGTTGAGTCATATCACCTCGCAATCAGCCCAATCTAGTAGTGATCACTAAGGTATAAAGATCAACTCAAGCCAGTCACTATTTTAGTACTATTAGATAAATTTGGAATGACCTGCTGAGCTGTTTATGTGGATAGAATAGACAGGTACTAATTTGCTTTTGCAATCCTTATCTTGAAAAATCGTTGAAAATATCCTTAGTCCCAAATTCATATTCCATCATCTAAGATAACAAAACAGTCTCTGATCAAACACACCTATTTCTCTATTTTTACAATTTGATCCAAATTTTTTTTACTATTTTTTAGTAAAGGAACAAAAAAAAAAAAAAGTTGAAATTCTATACAGTTGTTGACAAATGCAGATGGGTTTTGAGGAATCTTGGGTTTCTTTGATATGTATTCCTCATTTCTGTATTACTTTGTTTCGATCTATAATGATCATAATGTACAGATGGAAAAAGTTGTTTAAGCACATGTTACTGTGTTCTGTTTTTCTGAAAGATTCTGTTTTTTTTTTTCTTTGTTTACTGATCAAGTATACTTGTTATTTGGATTCTGTGATAGATTTTATGATTTGGGTATGTTGAAAGATGGACTTTTTTTTTTTAATATATCTAAGCAAATATTGTTAATGATTGTGACTCTTGTTTTGGGTTTTGGAGTATGGATGTTTAATTTGCTTGCTTGTTTAATATTGATTGGGGGTTAATCTGACTTTTAGATGAGAGTTTACATGAGTAGGAGTTTCTCTTTTCATGTTAAAATTCTTTTCTTTAGGGGTTTTTGTTGGGTGTGGGATTGGAATATCCTTTTCCATGGAGTATTGGTATTCTTCTCTTCCAAGTTTTCTTCTATTTGGTGAATGACATTTCTTTAATCAGCATGTTTTATTTAGATATATGAACTCTGTTGTGCCTTTTTTGTTCTTTTTGAAATTGTGGGTATCTTGAATTTGATATTGTGGAAAGGTATGTAGATATATTTGTTGGGAAATTAACAAACTTTTGGTATCATTCTCTCTTTTTCAGAAACTTGAGGGCACCCATAATGGCTAAAATGTTCAATTGTACTAGCTAATAACTTCTTACTTTGGAGATGATGATGAAGAATAAAATGTATCAAAACTTTTAACTCTTGGACAGATTTGGTCTTTGTACAAAGTGTGGTTGTTGATATCTTTTCTCTTAAACAATGCGGTCCCTAATCTGTTAATTTGTAGGTTTGAGTTTAGAGATCAAAGAAAGTGTAATTGTAGCAATATACCGCTTTTGCTATACATAAATATCATAGCATATCATCTCAACAATTGTGAATTTTTATGTGCGTATATATATATATATATTTTTTTTTTTTTAAAAAAAATATTTTGTGCATGATTGTGGATTTTTTTTTTTTTTTTTTGGGTTTAATATATCTAAGCAAATATTGTTAATGATTGTGACCCTTGTTCTGGGTTTTGGAGTATGGATGTTAAATTTGCTTGCTTGTTTAATATTGATTGGGGGTTAATCTGACTTTTAGATGAGAGTTTACGGACATTCTGGCCATTTGCCCCTTTGGGCAAAAATATTTGGCATTATGCTCATATTTTAAAACTATATAGGTGTGTGCCCCTATTTCGATACTCGATGACCCTAAAATCGAGTTACTTAAAGTACTCGATTGGTTTAAAATCGAGTTATGCTTGATCAAATTAAAAAAAAAAAAAAAAAGGCATAGAACTCGAGTTCCAAAACGCCACTATACGACTAAAATGTCACTATAGGGCTTAAAAATGCCACTATAGGGCTCCTTGAACCTACCATGGGACAATAACACTTAGAAAAAATTTTTGCAGGAAAACGCCGCTATAGGGCTCAAAAAAGTCACTATAGGGCTTAAAAACGCCACTATAGGGCTCCTTGAACCTGCCATGGGACAAGTCACTTGGGAAAATTTTTTTTGCAGGAAAACGCCGCTATAGGGCTTTAAAACGTCACTATAAGGATTAAAAACGCCACTATAGAGCTCCCTGAACATTGTATGGGGCGATGACACTAAATTCTTTTTTTTTTTTTTTTGCATGGAACTCGATTTCCAAGAAGTCAAGTTCCATGTAATTTTTTATTTTATTTTTAAAGTTTGATCAGCATAACTCAATTTTAGGGTCATCGAGTATCAAAACAGGGGCACGCACCTATATAGTTTCAAAACATGAGCATAATGCCAAATAACAAAAAAAAGGGGGTAAAATGCCAGAATGTCCGAGAGTTTACATGAGTAGGAGTTTCTCTTTTCATGTTAAAATTCTTTTCTTTTGGGGTTTCTGTTGGGTGTGGGATTGGAATATCCTTTTCCATGGCGTATTGGTATTCTTCTCTTCCTAGTTTTCTTCTATTTGGTGAATGACATTTCTTTAATCAGCATGTTTTATTTAGATATATGAACTCTGTTGTGCCTTTTTTGTTCTTTTTGAAATTGTGGGTATCTTGAATTTGATATTGTGGAAAGGTATGTAGATATATTTGCTGGGAAATTAACAAACTTTTGGTATCATTCTCTCTTTTTCAGAAACTTGAGGGCACCCATAATGGCTGAAATGTTCAATTGTACTAGCTGATAACTTCTTACTTTGGAGATGATGATGAAGAATAAAATGTATCAAAACTTTTAACTCTTGGACAGATTTGGTCTTTACATATCATCTCAACAATTGTGAATTTTTATGTGCGTATATATATATATATATATATTTTTATTTTATTTTATATTTTGTGCATGATTGTGGTTGTTAAAAAAAATAAAAAAATAAATAAAATCTTATTTTGAGGGTTAAGAGACCCCTTAAATAACCTTATTTATCAAGGGTTGTAAATATAAACCTTTTAAACCTTGGTAAAAGGTTATTTAAGGGTCTCTTGACTCTCAAAATAATATTAGAGCACTTGTTTTGAGGGCCACGAAGGCCTTCAAAACACGTGCTCTAATATTATTTTTATGTGTGCTTTAATATTATTGTAGCCATATACCGCTTTTGCTATACATCAATATCATAGCATATCATCTTAATAATTGTTAATTTTTATGTGTGTGTATATATATATATATATATTTTTTATATTTTGTGCATGATCGTGGTTTTTTTTTTTTAAAATAAAATAAAATCTTATTTTGAGGGTTAAGAGACCCCTTAAATAACCTTATTTATCAAGGGTTGTAAATATAAACCTTTTAAACCTTAGTAAAATGTTATTTAAGGGTCTCTTGACCCTCAAAATAATATTAGAGCACTTGTTTTGAGGGCCACGAAGGCCTTCAAAATTTTCCTTTCGACGATATATATTTCGAAGGTTATCAAGGGTCAATTGGACTCTTAAAATAATTTTTTTCAAGGTTTTTTAATACTTTTTTTTATGGGTTTTGACCCTTGAAGAAAGTCAGATTTGTTGTACTGATATCCAAATTTTTGTAACTCTAATTAAGTCATATTATCTATGCTGTTAATATATATATACACACACACACACACTAACTTAGACTATATTTTCCCCTCATTTTTTGAACAAAGATTACAAATAGAAAAGCTTACAATGTGGACAAAATTAACAAGACTATATTTCCCCCTCATTTCTTGGCTCAAAAAGAGCTCGTGTTCAATGCAATCAAGCCAGAGATGGAACACTTCAGCTCTTTTAAATCTACCTCTGTACAGATAAGATCATAGTAGACCTGAAGAATTGCAGCTTTAGCTCTTCAAGCTATGAGAACAGGAAGGGCTCCGTGATGGTCTACCTTCCAAAACCGCCTGTCTTCGCTAATCCCCCGAGTCCCAGTCCCAATTTGCCTACCAAAACTAATTTTCCTATTATAGTTCCTTAATCTCCTACTAGAATATTTTAAAGTTACAATATTAAATCAAGCATGTTTTATGTATTACATGAATAATTTAAATAGTAAATTGAGTAGTTGAGTGAAGTTGAAGGAAACCAAGACTCTTTTACACTTGCCAATTGATTAGTGGTTTCTACCATTGAATCAATGTTAGTTCATATTGTTGTTGATGAATTTAACTATGAGCACCATTGTGTCTATTTCCTATTCTTGACTTTGGCGATATTTTGTGTGCACTTTTTAATCACTTGCATTTACAACTTTGCAATTGTTAATCATGCAAATGCGATTAGAGGCACTCCTAAATTATATTCTGATTATTGATTGAGTAATTTAATTTAATTATCTAAATTGTATTATAATTTTGGGATATCTGGAAGTCTCAAATGAAAAAACAAAACTCAAATTTAGAATCAATACAAAAAATTTAAATGGGAAAATGACTGGTTTATGCCAAAAAAATTGTTATTTGGAAAAAGCTAATGATTAGTCAACGGAAAGTCAACATTATTCAAAATACGATCTGGAGAGAGAGAGAGAGAGAGAGAGAGAGAGAGAGAGGTGTTACTATAAGGGTAGTTCTTTGTTTAAAAAAAAAAAAAAAAATCATACCGAAATAAATGGAGCATTTGTATTTCTTGTGAGATTTACCTAAGGATAAAATAATATAATGTATATGCATATATGTAAGATTACAATGTTTATGCTTGCATTCATTCAAATGGTATGATTAATCGAGACAAAACTAGTATTTTCTTTAGTTCCAATACCAGTCCAGATATGAAGGATCAGATAAAGGCTATTTTGGGTGTTCCTGCCATTCAACAGTATGAAAAATATTTGGGTTTGCCGGCTCTTGTGGGTAGGGCTAAGAAACAAAGCTTTATTTACATCAAGGAAAGGGTGTGGAAGAAACTCCAAGGGTGGAAGGAAAAACTTTTGTCTCAGGCTGGTAGGAAAGTGCTCATCAAATCAGTTATTCAAGCGATTCTCACATACACAATGAGTTGCTTTAAGCTCCCAAAAGGATTGATTAAGGAGTTGGAAATCATGATTTGTAAATTTTGGTGGGGGTACAGTGGAGGGAACAGAAAGATTCATTGGGTTAAATGGGATAGACTCTGTGAGGCTAAGGAGGTAGGTGGTATGGGGTTCAAGGAAATTGAGAAATTTAATGATGCTTTACTGGCCAAACAGGTGTGGCAGATGATTAATAATCCAAACTCGCTTTGCCATCGTGTGTTCAAGGCAAGATTTTTTCCGAATTGCTCTATTCTTGAAGCAAGGGAATCTACTGTGGGATCCTATGCATGAAAGAGCATTTTGAATGCTAGGGATGTCATTCGAAGGGGGATGGTATGGAGGGTGGGGATAGGGGAGAGGGTGAGGATTAAGGAGGATAGATGGTTGCCGGACAAATCAACTGGATTGATTACTTCCCCGCTAACCCAAATGGCAGCGGAGACAAAGGTTAATTCTCTCATTGATCAGGACTAGGTGAGGTGGAATGAGGAGGTGGTGCGAAATTTATTCCTTCCACATGAGGCTGAATCAATTCTAGCCATACCGTTGAGCTTTCGGTGACCCCCTGATCGTATTGCTTGGAAGCACACTCCATCGGGTTTGTTCACAACTAGCAACGCCTATAAATTAATTGTTTCCTGTGATTCCATGTCTAATGCAGGTAGCTTAAGTGCAAAACACCAAAAGAAGTTCTGGGAAAGTCTTTGGCAACTCCGGGTGCCAAACAAAATCAAAAATTTTGTTTGGAGGGCATGTAACGAGGCTTTACCAACAAAGATGAATCTGCACCATCGGCACGTCATGGACTCTGATACTTGTGATTTGTGTGGAAAGTTTCCTGAGGACATGCAAGGAAATAGCTGGTGTTTGGCTGTCCTTGGAATGGTTCCACCAATATGTCCCTGTTCAGCCTATGAATTACAGAGAGTTGTTGGCCAGGTTTCTGCCGAGTCAAGATGATTACAAAGCTGAGAGTTTTGCTATTGCTGGGTGGTTCATGTGGAATAGGCGCAATGCCATTCACTTCAATAGAGCTGTCCGGCCTGTGGATAGTATTTGCAGAGAGGCCGGTAGCATTCTCCAGGAGTTCCTTCAAGCATGGGAGAGTGAGCTGAGTCCACCACGTCCTCAGGTGATACAACAATGGCGACCCCCTGCACCGAATATTTACAAGATCAATTTTGATGCTGCGGTTTTTCGAGCTTCGAACCTGGCGGGTTTGGGTGTGATTGTGCGTGACATCAGGGGGGATCCGATTGGGGTGCTAACCATGCCTGTTCCTTTCAGGCAGTCTGTGGTGGAGTTGGAGGCTTTGGCATGTCAGAGGGCGGTTCAGTTTGCTTTGGAGATTGGCTTGACTCAAGTGGTGGTCGAAGGGGACTCTGTTATTGTCATTGAGGCGCTTCAAAATGGCACGGGTCAGTTTGCCAGCTATGGGAACATTCTTGAAGACATTTGGTCCCAATTATCACATTTTCAATATGTTGATTTTTCATGTTCTAGCCGTGTATGTAACTCTGTTGCTGATGCATTGGCTAAGAAAGCTAGTTCTAGTACAGGGCTTTAGGTTTGGTTAGAAGACTTACCTGAAGACATTGCCCCCTTTGTGTTTAGAGATGTTCATTAATTTTGTTTTGAATTAAAGTGCCCAGGCTGTTTGGTCTGGTTTCTCAAAAAAAAAAAAAAAAGTATATGTTAGCATGTCTCTTAGCCTTGCGATACAGGATTTATTGTGGATTTGATGTCGTAAACCTTAAGGTTTTTTACCACTATCGGAGCCACGTTGGGGCCAACCTTGGCCCCCCTTAACCTTTTGAATTCTCCATTAAAAGTAGTAAAAAAATAAATGTATTCACCGGCCCCCTTCAAATTCTAGAATTGAAGAATCAAAATTTTGAACTATTTTAATAAAAGAAAAACCCAACATAATTTAACAAAAAATTCAAAAACCCCATTTTTTCCTTTTAAAAAATTCTAAATCAAAGAAAAAACACCCAAAAGCCAAAAAGAACAAAACAAATCTGTGTCATATGATTGCTATGCACTGCCAATTGCCCTCGGTGAGACCAAGACATCATCTGCTTAGCTTCGGCTCTTGCTCCAGTCCATGCCAGCGGCAACCACTAGTATCTCTCTTTTTCTCTTCCTTTCACACTTTGGCTATATCTAGTTGTTGTGATATTATGTACTTTCATTATTTTTAATAGCGAGTTAATTTTTTGGTGGAAGATAGTAAAGCTACTTAGCTACAATGTGTGGTCAAAAATTAAGGGGCCGTTTGTTGTTCTAGTAACATTGTTTATATTTTTTGAGAATATGTGTGGTTAAAAAAGTACGTGGAAATACGTGAAATGTTGTTTAAAAATTGAAAAAATGTTGCTTAAAATACCATACCAAATGGCCCCTAAGTTACTTTTTAGTGTTGTACAGCACTTCCAAAGTGTATAGATATTTATGTATTTGACGATAATTTTAAAGGTAAACTACATAGTTGGTCCCTATTTTTTACACCGTATGTCAATTTGGTCCTTAACTTTTTAATAGTGTCAATTTTGTCCCTAATCTTTCACTTCCATGTCAATTTGGTCCCTACCTTTATCATCATGGATGAAAAAAATCAGATGTGTCAAACAGTGAAACAAAAAATAATTTTTATGCATGTTATATCAAATGTCAATGGTAGTTAGTTTAAATTTTTTTCTTTAAAAAAAAAAAAAAAACCAAATTTGATGTTGACACGTGAGATCAAGTTTGGGGAAAAATTATAAAAGCCCTATAACTCTTTTTTTCATCAAATTTCGGGTCTGTTTAGATATTGCTTATTGCTGAAAATTGAAAACTAAAAACACTGTAGCAAAATAATTTTTAAATATGTGAATAGTATCGTGGAACCCAGTTTTAAAATTGTTTTTGGTGAAAAAGGTACTTGTGGGTCTCGTGAAAAATGCACAGGACCCACAAAAAAAGGCAACCGCATTGAGAAACGCTCCAAACGCGCAATCCAAACTCTACCTTCATCTCCTTCTCTTTTGACTCAAGTAGGATGGTTTTGCAATGAGATTGGCAAAAGGTGAAAGCTGAAAGCTAACAAAGTCTTTGAGACTCCTTGTGACACTTTAGTTTTATATCCAACAACGGGGAAACACCCATGCTTTCACTGCCATAACACCAAATGCAATGCAGCCGAAGCCGATGGAGCAATCCAAGAGTCTTTGGCAATTGTTTTGCTAGTTTGGCAAAAGGTGAAAGCTGAAAGCTAACAAAGTCTTTGAGACTCCTTGTGACACTTCAGTTTTATATCCAACAACAGGGGAACACCCATGCTTTCACTGCCATAACACCAAATGTAGTGTAGTCGAAGCTAATGGAGCAGTCCAGGAGTCTTTGGCAGTTGTTTTGCTAGTTTAGGTCGCAACACCAGCAGTCTTCGATGGGGTTGCCGGAGAGGCATGCTAGTTGGTTGTCCTTTGCTTGGAGAGATAGCGTTTGTCTTTGTGAGAGAGAGAGAGAGAGAGAGAGAGAGAGAGAGAGAGAGAGAGAGCAATTGACACTACTGCCCAAAAAAAAAGGGAAAGGTGAGACAGAGAGGGAAAGGAATTAATACTCTGTTTTGTTTGTGAAAAATGTAGAAATGAGAGGAAAATGAGGGCTGCCCAGATGGGGTTTTTGTTGTTTTGGACTAAAATGTTTGAAATTTTGTGAAAACTCAACTTTGTAATGAGAACATATTATTTTATAGTTTGAGATTAGTAATATTGGCAAAAAACCAAGTGGGGATGATTCATGTTTGAGACCAAAATCTTTGAAAATGAGGCAAACCCAGAATGTAAAGACGATGAAAGAAGCAAAGGAGCAAAACCCATGTGGGGATTTAGTATTTTTGGGTGTGGTGTTAGTGTAGTACTACTTCTATGATTATTACCTTTACACGTTTAACAGCTTCAAAGACATGGGGCACGTTTGGTAGACTATAATAGACATTGTAATGTAATAGATATTCCTATGGCATAACTATTAGATTGTTTGATTATGTTTTTATTACAATAAATAGTTATTCCTTATGAATGGCTATTCTTTAAAATGAGTAATAACTATTCCTTGTCAAAAGTACTGAATATATATTCATTCATCTTATGTAATAACCTTTTAAAAAATTTTCCTAAAAAGCTATTAGTTACCACATCTTCAAAAGAAAAGAAAATAAAGTTTCCTTCTTGTTAATTATTAGCTCTATTTTGGACATCCTAAAATAAGTATATTTTAGAAAATTTGACTTAAAAATTACTTGATTACATTTTTTTTTTATTCTACTAAATTATGGATGCATATTCAGAATTTTATTCCTAAATGGTCACCAAACTAATAAATAGTCATACTTATTACATTCCAACTTAATATATTCATTGTAATACTTATTCCTATTCCTATGTAATAATCATTACAATATACCAAACGTGCCCATGGTGTTGATGAGGGAGGGTGAGATTAAGAGAGAGAGAGTTTTAATAATTTTAGAATTTTAATCTCATGTGTTTGATATTGGTGTATCTCTGTTCTGTATAAAAGTCCCATTCGCTTTATTTCGCCCCCCCCCCCCCCCCACCCAAATGATGGAGCATAAATACCTTTTGTCTTTGGCAATCCGTGACAAAACACAAACTACAAGCTCAAAGTTTACAAAATAAATCCCTTTACATAACAAATCCAATCCTAACTACTATCCATCAGTTGCAAGTTTAGACAGCAGCTCAATTGAATCAACCTGTATTTCCTGAAATACTCAATAAACACATAAATGCATGTGTGGAAAATATAAGTAAACAAAAAAATAAATTTTTGATTTCACCAAAACACAAAATAGAGACATATATCAAATGAATAACTCACAAAATATAAGTCAATAAGCAGTTAAACAAGAAACAAAAATAAATGTAAATAGCCCATCACAAATACATCTAGTGCCAAAAGAATGTAAATACAAGGTGCAGCTCCTAGATACAATCTGATCACCACAGGCTCTAAAAGAATCACAAAACTCCCCCTATCAACAAAAACTCTACAAGCTACTCCAAAATCTACTCCCCCTTTTTGTGCCGGAATGCCAAAAGGCAATCACAATCCATCATCAAAAGGAGGTGGTGTAGGAGATCATCTAAAATGTGCCAACTTTGCACGCAAAGCACGAACCCCATCGAGTAAGTCCACCAAAATCTGTCCATGAGCCGCCTGAACGGTTAAGACATGATCCAACGTACGTCAAATATTTGAATCATCCGAAGTAGTAGATGGAGGAACATCAGTAGCAGCAGCAGCAACACCAGACACCTCAGCCTGTGCAACACCTATAGAAGAGGAAGGAGGGGGTACAGTTCCAGAAGACTGAACACAAGGAGGCCTCAAATATGCAGCCCACAGACGAAGAAAAGAGGCACCTATAGGACCAGTAACATGAACGAGCTCAGACGTGGGGAAACCATCTAAACCTAAAAACAACAAAATCCTATGAATGAAGATAGGATAGCCAAGAGCATGACCATCCGCGCTACTCCTATGAATCTCGTTCAAAGAATGAAGAAACAGATAAGGAAAAGAAATAGAAGCATCAGAGACAATGGCATACAGAAACACACATCTCTCAATAGGGATGGTGTGGGGATGAGAGATAGGCCACAAAGAATGACACGCTATCCTAAGAAAAAGATAGGTAGTCACAGGAAGCTCAGAGGGCGTGATTCGAGGATCAGAACCCCACTGGATAGAAGACCCAGTGATGTATGACATGACGTCATTAAGGGGTGGAGACTCCTCATAAGGATAGTCAGGCTGCCTAATGACCGGGACCCCAAGAGCCTCAGCCACTACCCTAGGGGTAATGGTGAACTCAACACCTCATATCCAACTCCTAACAAGGGTGTTGGAATCATAGATGTGGCAAGAGAGGTTCGAATAGAACTCTCTAATCAGGGCGGTCGGAGGTGGATGATCTATCTCTAACAAGGACAACCAACCTCGACTCTCAAAGTTAGCCCTAATGGCTAGATCAACCTCATCTAGGATAACAGAACGCTCAGCCCATATTTTCCTTTTACTGTTCTGCTTATCAAAGGCCTCTTTGCATTTTGCATCCTTAAACAACTCACTCCTAGAGGAAGACTCAGAGGAAGTGGTGGGAGTCCTATGAGCTCTAGTTTTCCTAGGCATGGTGCTAAGGAAAGGACAAAGACACAAAGCAGAACCAAAAGAACAAAAAGAAAAAAGAAACCAAGGGCAAACTGCAAGTTAGCACAAAACAGATATAGAACAAAAATCTATATGATGCATGAACAATTTTAAATGTCATGATGCATGCTCTAATGCAGTGAAACTAGGTTCAAGTTAAGTTTAAATTCACAAAATTGGCTTGAGCATAGAGTTTCTACCAAAAACTCCAAAAAATTTGAAACACTTGAATGTTTTGAAATAAATTGATGAATTGATCATTACACAAGTTAGAAAACAGATTAGAATGATCAATTACATCAATCCAACAAGCCAATTTCTACAATTTTAACTAGTTGGTGTCGAGAAGGTGTCGAGGGGACAGAAACTTTCTCGATCAATCGACCAGCTATCGAGATTGCGATAAGCATCAGTTGAAGATCTCGACAGATGGCCAGGTGTCGAGGAGGTGTCGACAAGCTATCGAGCTTTAAAATTCAGCACTTTCTCACTTGATTCTTGGACAGACTTGCATGGCTTTAACACTTGAACTTGAAACCTTGTTTCTTGAAGTATTAAAAACACCTAGAACTACCCAATTACAAGTAGAGTGCGTTTTGTCAAAAGGATTAGCTAATTTACATAAATAAGTGACATATGTTCTTGACAAGCGAAAACACATATGTCCTAACACCCTATAAGTTTGAGTCTGAGGGCCATGCAAGCCCTTGGTTCTGTCTAATACTTAGTCTTGTGAAGTAACTAGTTTTCTATAGGTTTGAATCTGAGGACCATCCAAGACCTTGGTTCTGTCTAGTAGTACTTAGTTGTTATTGTTCGATATTTGCCTCTAGAGCGATAACGGCCTTGGCCCCGCCTTGTCGAGGAGAGGTTCCTTCTCCTTTACGTGCAACTAGCCCAACATTGACCTGGACGAGTTCGGCTTGCCCCTTCGCCCTTATGTGCAATGGTAGCCCCATTGCGCTAGCCTTTCGCAGCTTCTGGTTATGAGGCGCCCTCATTAGTATCTTCATGGGTTAATGTATATCCAGCGGTTGGTGGCCTCTTTGGAAATTGGTCAGAATTAGTGTCGCTGGTAATTCTTCCTTCGAATTCCGTGCGGATTAACTCCCACCAACCCTCGCCTTCTATATAAGGCCCTTTGGTGGAATCGTCCTTCTACATTTCACGAATCTTTGAGTTCAACAGGAGCTCTGAGCTCCCAATCCTCTAGGCATTCCCAAGAATTTTGCCAGGATCACGATCAAGGCTTATAGGAATAGGATGGCCCTTGCTGAGGGCAAGGGCAAGGAAGCCAAGTCCCTTTCAGGAACTAGAAATGCTGCCTAGACCCTAGACGATGCAGTTAAGGCAAAGGGGGCGGGGGCCAAAGATGTCCCTACCTTTCAACAGAGCAAGAAGGAAGGTCTTCCCTCTTTAATCAGGAGCCGTAACGGTCGTAGATCGCGACAGATTTTTGGCGCGGCAAAGTTTGGATGTCATCCTGGTGGTAGTGTGTCTGGCAGTTAGGAGGGAGGTCCGTGAGGAGCATAATATTTTTCTCTGGTATGCGTCCATGCCTGCCCTTCAAGCTGGTAGTGATTCGCGCCCAGCTTACCCGTCGATGGAGATTTGTAAGATTACGTTACAATCGGTGCCCGGGTGTTGCCGTCTCCAACGCTTAATTATCATGCAGCTGGGAAAGCGTCAAGGGAAAACCCCGGGACGGGGCCAACAAGTGCCTCCGTTTCCTCTCCCCTCCCGTCGCTAGTTCCATCCATACGGGCTTGGGAGTTGTTGATAGCCTTAAAACAAGCTTGTCTCAGCCTCCCTTTTTTACGGTTAGCTTTAGAACAAGCCTGTCTAAGCCTCCATTTGTATATTTAGCTTTAGAACAAGCCTATCTAAGCCATTGGGCGTATGATGTACTTTTCCTTCATTTAATAAAAAGGCTGTACTGTTTACTTGCTTCATTCTCTGAATCTTTCACTTTTCTGCAACAACTGTTTCTTGAGCAGGTGCGTTGTTTTTTTTTTTTTTTTTTTTTTTTTTTTTTTTTTTTTTTTTTTTTTTTTTTTTTTTTTTAAACGGGACTTGGAATCGGTGTCAGCGGCAGCGACGAAAAATGGCCTAACTTTCCATAAGTTAGCAACGTAGGAACAATTGACCATTGCGCTCGCTAACGCACAAGTTCTCCCCACAGACGGCGCCAATTGTAGGGACTGAATCTGGGCGATTCTACTACTGGAAGAGTGGACTCAGATCCAGCTGGCCCAATACAATGAATTTATAGAGAATGAGTTTAAGAACTAAGCCTTAGCATACGGACAACGCCCAATATGATATTCGCCACCATCGAGTGTAGACGAACTGAAATTATCTTAGAAAGTCTGTCCTCGGCTCGATCCAAGGAGCTTGGTAGTAGTATTTATCCTATGAGAATGTTCTCCCCTTTTGATCTGTTTCTTCCCATTATATAGTCCTCCTCCCACGATCCCTTTCTTCCACTTGTTGATCATCCATTCCTCCCTTTGACAACCCGTCCCATCAGCCACTTTACCAAACCTCCTGGGAGTTGCAGTAACCGAAGCAGCATTGTTTAGGGGTCACTTCTCCATTAATGCTGCCAAAACATTAGTTGTGCACATTTAATGTGGAGGAGACAGTTTCTCCTTGAACTATTCCTCCTCCATGCTTCTCTGGCTGACACTTTATTTCTGACCTTTCTCCTGGGATGCTTTAGGAGGCTACCCTTGATGGCACGCTGCTTCCTCCTCCCATGGCCTTGATTGGCCGAGGACAGGATTGTCCTCGGCAATGTCCCTGGGCAATGAGAACTTTCTCACTTCGTCATCGGGCGTTTCTCCCTTTTCGGCATGGGCCTTGGGCTTAGTACGAAGTGGGCCGGGGTTATCAAATTCTTTAGGCTTCACATATATATATATAATCGTAGAAGCTTAAATATAGACATATTGGGTTTAAGATATACCTAATGCAGTTTTGATTTGTATTGAATGCGAATTTTAACAAATTCATTATTGAATTGCATTTTCCTTTTATACCCTTCAGGCATAATAGATTTCAAGATAATCTAAAATTAACAGCACTCTCATTTATATAATATTTAAATTTCAAATTAAAAAAAAATTATGCATAAAAGATGAGTTTATGGATTGAATAGAAAATAACATCTTATTGAGATGAAATTTGTCATCCGTGCTAAGAACATAGAGAAGAAGTAATCTAACAAAGAGATTTACAAATTATTAATTGAATAAAAAAGTATTATGTGGTGTAATATTGCTTAAAATAATAGTAAATGTAACTTGATATGACCCCATATATATATATATATATATACCGGCTAGGTATCACATAGGAAAGATTTTATAGGATATGTATAATGGAAATTCTCAAAATGTTTATGACTTTTTGAATTGGTATGCTATTTAGTATGCATCTAGCATCAACATATTTAACTTTTTATTGAAAGTATATTGATATTTGGAAAAGTGAAATTTTAAAAAATTGTACATAAAAACTAAAAACTAACCACATAAACTAGACACAAATAGACCGTTAGTTTCAACTACTAGAACCATCAATATATTGGTAGATATGTTAATAGTAGATGAACGTTTAATTTTAGCCTGTCTCTCTGTTAATTTATCCACAACACACACACACACACACACACATATATATATAGTTTCTTTACTATTTTTTTTTTCCCACTTTCCTATTAAATCTAAAGAAAGTAGAAAATTAAAAGGTACTATCAATATTATTATAGAAGACATATAGAAGACTTCAAACATGATAAATCAATTTCGTAGTTACCCTTTTTTTTGTTTGTGTTTAAAAGTACACATAATAGTTTGTTTATAAGGTTTATATGTTAAAATTTGTTGTACCCCTGCCACTCCATTTACGAATCTAAGTATTCAGATTTGTTGCTTAAAAGTGGAGTATGCGCGCGGTTTAACAAAATATGGACAAAGAAACTTCCATTTGGCAAATTAAAATGCTTATAATTATCTGAGACAACCAAAAAAATGCATCAAAATTTAAAATAATGACTTTCTCAAATGTTGGTGTCCAAATGGTAACACACGCACACAACATAAATCTGGATACAAAACGAGTGGTTAAATAAATCATAAGAAAAGAGGTTAAATTACACAAACTTCTCAATCTAGAAAGACAATGTAACTTGAATATATAGGAAGTGTTACGAAAACCTACCTCAGTTAATTGTGTAGCAGCTGAAAGAATGAGCCTTGTAAAGTGCAAGCTATCAACAGCTCAAGCTATGTGTGGTTCCTGCAGCGATCAAATAAAGCGATGAGGATATATATAATAAATAAGTCTACTACTGCCACTGCAACTAAGTCTCATAATATTACGTAAGCTCTTATACTTAACTTTACGTCACATTTTCTCAAGTCTTTGTATATTAAGTAATACTAAGGATGGCAATTTTTGCTCAACCCGCGGGTACCCGGCCCAGCCCGACCCTAATGGGCCGGGTTTTACCTGGTCCGATTAGGAATAGGATTGGGTATGGGTTAAAAAAAAAAAAAAAAAACTGAAGCGGATTCGGGTTTAAAAAAAAAAAAAAACCTGAGAGCTGACCCAAGACCTGGCCCGAAACCCAGCCCGGATAAAAACCCGGTACCCTGAAATTACTAAAATACCCTATATACACACACACACACACACACACCTATAATCTAACCCTAATCCCTCATTTCTTCACTCTTCACTCTTCAGCAGCCTCCCTCCCTCAATTTGACAGTCCCTCTCACTCATTTCAGCTCAGTCCCACACTCCCTCACCCTTACTCCCACACTCCGACACTCCCTTATGCCTCCCTGCCTCAGTCCGACCCTCCCTCTCCCTCAGCTCATGCCACTGACTCTTCCCGTTGAGATTGTACATCGCCGATCTCACATTCATCGAAACCTTGAGCTGGTTCTTGAAACCGTTGGCGAAAACCAGCGTGAATTGATCGGCGTTGGTCTCAATAAAAACTGTACTGAAGCTGTCGCCCTTTTTCTTTAAGTATGAGAAAGTGAAAACCGACTTGACCAAATCGGAAAGGATCAGCTATTCAGCTTCAGCCTTCAGGTATCTAGTTGAAAAGATACCTGTGGGGATCTTTTTTTGTAAACTTTTTTTCTTTTATTTCTCTGCTCAAAGCTCCCTCATTTTTTTCCTTGTCCATGAGTTTGTCAATTGAAAAATGTGATTTTTTATTTGGGTTTAATTGTGGAGATTTGAAAAGAAGGGATTTTTGAGATTGGTTGTTTGGCTATGGGTTTGCTGTTTGGTTGTTTTTGTGGGGATTTTCTGATGTGGGTTTGGGGTCTGTTATAGCGGTGTGTTTGGTTGGATGCATTAGGTGTGTGTGTCAAAACATGAACATGTGTATTTGTGTGTATCTTGTGTTCTATGTATGCTTTTATGAACAAAATGATGTGTACATGTGCTTTGTGCTAGCGTAGCTGTGTGTACAAATCCAAGCATGCCTAATGTAAACACAACGAGAGCTCATATCACTAGAAACTAGGCACATACACAAGAATTCAGAAATCACAAGATAAATAAATTTGGCATAATCAACATGTATTAGGTAGCATTTTTTGAAATAATAGAAGGGAGATAGATACTACCATTTTCAGTTAGTAGCTGCTGTTTTGCTTTTCCATTTTTTCTCGTTTCTAAGCTTTGTGCTCTATTGATAGCTGAAAAAGGAGCAAACCTTAGTTTAGATTTCAAACAAGAAATAGAAAAGAAACAAAAGAAAGTAAGAACAATGTGGGGGAAATGTTATTGGATTTTCTGTGCTTCTTTCTCTTTTCTTTATTGACTGATTCTCTGCTCTGCTATGTTCTGCTTCTTTCTTTAGTTTGCTTCCATGCCTTGCTACTTGCTTTGTTGTTGTTGAGGGTTTGGTTTATGGGTTAAGGTGTTTGTGGCATTATACTGTTATTGGGTTTGTTAAATATTGTTTGGGTTGTGATGACAATGGTAGTGAATATTTTTTTTTTTTTTTTTTTTTTTTTTTTTTTTTTTTTTTTTTTTTTTGTGTTTGTTGGGAATGTAGAGTCTAAAACGAAGATGGAAGACACAAACACAGACACAAACAAATCTGGCTCTTCCTCGCCAAGCAGCTCTCCCTCAAGGACCAGACATTGTCCCTTGCCAACAATGCGGTCTCCTTCGCCATTTTCACGATCACCCTCGCCATTGTCACTTGACAGCTCACCCTCAGGATCATCATCACCTTTATGCCCATTAAACAACGAGTAAGTGTTTGAATTTGTTGTTAATCATGTTTAATTTGTGAATTTGTGTAATTATGAATTTGTGCCTATTAATTAATGAGTATGTGTAATAATAAATTTGTGATAATTTGTTTTGATTCTAACTCTCAAACTTCTAAACCAATTAGGAGTCCGAAGTCCCCGACGGTGGACTTAGAGTTAGAGGAACAAGAAGGGAGTCAAGGGAGTCTAGGGACAGAGGAAGAGAGAGAGAAAGAACCTACAAATGAGGACTTGGATACAAGTAATAAAAGAAAGACTACCTCAGATGTTTGGGCTCATTTTACAAGAAAGAAAGTTGAAGAAAAGGTTAAAGCCCAGTGCCATCATTGTGGCAAACTTTACTTGGGTGATTCTAACCAAGGTACAACCCATTTGCATAATCATTTAGCAAGACGTCCATGGATGAAGTTTAAAGATATACGACAACAAGTCTTAATTAAACAACAAAATAAGGTGGATGGAGCTATGAGTTTAAATACTTACCAATTTGATCAAGCCAGAGTGAGGAATAAGCTTGCTCGTATGGTCATCCTACATGAATATCCCCTTTCAATGGTTGATCACATTGGGTTTAGAGAGTCTGTGGCTGATCTTCAACCTATGTTTAAACTTGTCACAAGAAATACTTTGAAGAGTGACATTCTTAAAATCTATGATAATGAGAGGGAGAAAGCTTTGAAGATCACGGACAAGAATGGAAGTAGGATGGCAATTACAACTGATATGTGGACTTCAAGTAATAAGAAGAGAGGGTTTATGGTCATTACTGCTCATTTTATTGATCATACTTGGACATTGCAAAGCCGGGTTTTAAGGTATTTTTTTTATCTATAAATTGAATGTTAAAGACTTTACATTTAGAATGTTTATTGAGTTATGTTAAATTGAATGTTTATTTAGTTATATTATAATTATTCCTATTATTTTTCTAGGTTTGTTTATGTTCCTTCTCCACACACGAAAGATGTCCTTGCTGAAGTCCTTGTTGATTGTTTTTTAGAGTGGAACATTGATAGGAAGTTGTCCACAATAACCGTAGATAATTGTAGTACTAATGATGCCATGATAAGACTTCTCTTGAATAAGCTTGATACTAGTTCTCTTATGTTGGGTGGGTCTATGTTGCATATGAGGTGTGCTACACATATTTTGAATTTGATTGTTCAAGATGGGTTGTGTCTTATTGGTGATGGTATTGAAAGGATTCGTGATAGTGTGATTTATTGGACTGGATCACCAAAAAGAAGGAAAAAATTTGAAGAAAATTCACGTCAATTGCGTGTTCAATGCACCAAAGAGTTAGTCTTAGATTGTAAAATTCATTGGAATTCAACTTACTTAATGCTTTCTATTGCATTGATTTATAAAGATGTTTTCTTGCGTTTGCCTAAACGTGAAACATCTTATACTTGTTTGCCATATGATCATGATTGGGAGGTAGCCAAAGATATTTGTGGAAGGTTGGAGTTGTTTCATAGTGTGACTGAGTTTTTCTCTGGTCGTAAGTACCCTACAACTAATATGTATTTTGCTTTCGTGTGTGAGTTGAAAATTGCATTGAATGAATGAAGTTTGTCTTCAAGTGAGATGATAAGTACGATGGTAGAAAGCATGCTTGCTAAATTAAATCTTATTGGGCTAATGTTAGTGTTGTTATGGTTGTTACTACTATCTTAGATCCAAGATATAAGATGAAGTTATTGGAGTTTTATTATCCTAACATTTATGGTGATAATTCTGATTTGGAGATTGAAAAAATTAAGAATCTTTGTTATGATTTGCTTGATGAGTATGGAGATGTAGATGAGTCTCTTGTAGGTAATGAAGGAAGTTCTCATATGCCTGCAAGTACTTTGAATCAAGTGGCACAAATAAAATTTAGGTTGATTGGGTCAATGTCAAGGTTTGATGGGTTTGTGAACAATAATTCAAGTAGTTCAAAGAAACATGGGAGTGGTAGAATGGAATTTGATCATTTCATTGATGAGGGAGTGTTGAAGAGGAGTGAAGTCTTTGATATTTTGGCATGGTGGAAAAGTAATGGTCTCAAGTATCCTACTTTACAAAGGATTGCAAGAGATATTTTAGTCATTCCCGTTACAACTGTAACTTTAGAAGCTGCCTTCAGCACTAGTGGGAGACTTTTAAGTCCACACCGTAGTAGGCTACATCCCAAGACTATAGAGGCAATGATGTGTGCTCAGAATTGGTTATGGAGTAAAATCAACGGTTAGCAATTGTCTAATTTCTATTTATAAAATCAAAATTGTGTTTTTATATTTGCTAGTTACAATTTGATGAAGTTTATTCCATTTTTTAATTCATTGTTGTTGTAGGTTCTTCAACTATATCTGGAGATAGTACATTTCAATCCATTCTTGATGATGGGGAGCCAAATGAAGATGATGGGAGTTGTGCCACAATTGATAGGAGTTGTATCACAATTGATAAAGATTAAATATTTTGTATTAATTTAATAGCTTTTTTAATTTCTTAGACTTGTTGGATTAATTTGTTGGTTTGTAATTATTCTAAACTTGTGGGATTTATTTTGTAACTCTTTAATTTCTTGGACTCGTTGGACTTTTGATACTTATTTCTTGGACTTGTTGGATTTATTTTATTTTTATGTTTAGCTAGCGATTTTAGTTATGATTTTGTTGACTAATGATTAAATGGTTATCTTAGGTAGGTAATTTATTGATTTAAAATCTTAGTTATGATTTATTGAATTATGATTATGATATTAGTTATGGTTTATTGATTTATAATTAACAAGTGATTTATTGATTTATAATTAACAGATGATTTATTTATTTATGATTAGTAGCCTATGATTTGGATTGATTTGGCATTTGGGCCACGTTATTTAGGCTTGAATTAGAATATGCAGGCTTAATGTAGGCAAAAATAAATTTGGGCTTAAATTTATTTATTTATTTTTCTTGTTGGGCCACGAATTGGGCCTGGGCCATGTTATCTAGGCTTGAATTAGAATATGTAGGCTTCATGTAGGCAAAAATAAATTTGGGCATAAATTATTTTTATTTTTATTTTTTTTGGTTGGGCCACGAATTGGGCCTAATCCCTAAACGAGGCCCGGGGGGCACGGCTGGGGTAGGTCCGGGCCCCTAAAAAAACCCGGTACCCTAAACAGGCCGGGTCCGGGCCAAGGGTCTTGCCTTGCAGGTCGGGTCTGGGTATGGAAAAACCCGGCCCGAACCCGACTCGTTGCCATCCCTAAGTAATACTAAGCTTCATCGCTAAGAGCTTTAAAGCTCAACCGGCATTTTTTATGATGTTTTTAGTGGAGATGTCTATGGTTCAAATTTCATTTCTCATAATTATTGAAGTATATAATTTAATAAAAAAAGAAAGAAAATTTTAAGCTTCATATGGCAATTTTCCTAAAGTTAGTGCATTTTTGAGTTGTTAACTATATCTCATAACCATTGTGCACTCCTGGTGCGGTGGTCATTCCACAAGTATAAGTGCTTGTGAAGTGTGGGAGGAGGGGGGCAAGAGCTGAAGTTCGAGTCTCCAAGAGGGAGTTTCACATACATATACACTTAGATTAAGTTAGAGTAGAAATTCTATGTTGTATATATAAAAAAAAAAAAAATGTATCTCATAATAATATTCTGTAAGTTGTGGTACAAAAGTTGTAGTCGTAACATAATTCAAGTCATTTTACAATTGGTCTTTTTCTTTGTAAGAAAAGTCGTCTCGCACCTTGTGATTGAAACGTTGTTAATAGTTTACCTTTTTGTCTCAAGAAAAAAAGTTATCTCGCATGAATCCAAACAATGTAAATAGTTTATACTAGATCGGTCATTATTAGGGGAATGTGCATTATAAATATAAGGCATCATCTGTCAAGGTTTTATAGTTTTACCTTAAACATCCCTATTTTTATGTACTTTTACGGGGAGTAGTAAAAAAGCAGCAAATTGCATTGCCAATGTCTCTCGCTTCTACCTTCCCAAGATCAACTCTACCCTAGATGCCATCATCCTGAAACACCTATTGGTCCTATATTCACATTGCAAGGAGTTGTAGTTGGGCCAACCAACTATTGATAGCCTTTTGGGATCTCAAAGTCACAAACGTGGGTGTTTGTGTGCAACAGATTTAAGATAGAGGAGTATGTGGACTCGGAGTTACAAGTGGTCATGTTAGTAAGTTCTACAAGAAGTAGCTTTAGATTTTAGGGAAAAAATCTATTGTAATCTTCCATTCTATCATATTGGATTTGTTTACCTTGAGGGTAGTTAAGTTAAATCCCCCCTAAGTTTTTACCTTGAAATAATTGGTTTCATTAGTTTTTTCGGGTTATTATATTACTATCTTCTTTAATTTTCCGCACTAGGTAATATGGTTGCATGAGTCTAACCTAGATCTGAATAATTAACCTAAGTAATTACTTGGCTAATCATTAGGTTAAACTAATATGCTTTTCAAGGGGTCTAAACAAACAAACAATCACTGATGTGACAAATGAATCATAATCTGATCCAAGGCCAGCTAGAAGAAAAGAGATGATTTCAAAATCGTTTAGGAGCTGAGCAATGGTAGCAAGTGTGTCAACTAGTGTAGTGAACTGGTGAAAATAATCAACAATAGAGGAATTGCCTTTCTACAAAGTGGCGAGTTGATAGTGGATTTGCATTGTTCTAGCCCTGGATTGGGATGTGAACATGTGTTCTAATGCTTGCTAGACTTCACGAGAAGTGATACATTTAACCACATGAGTGAGAATCTTCTCAGACAGAGAAGAGATAATTGTACTAAGGATAATCTGATCCTACAGATGCCAGTGTTGAAATTCTATATTTCGGAGAGTTTGAGTGCCTCTAGCTGCTGCAACAATGATGGCTTGAGGTGGAGTTCCATCAAGATGGCCATAGAGGTGTTGACCTTTCAAATAAGGAACGATCTATGCCTTCCATAGCCGATAATTATCACGAGTCAATTTGAAGGTAATCAAATGATGAATGGTAGTGAGTGAGGTGGGAGGGATGGGAGTAACAGAGGTATTGGCAGTAGAGGCTGAAAAGGATAATGAAGCCATTGGAGAAAGACGTGAGTCACTAATCTAATACCATGTAAAACACAATGATAGAATTGTTTTCAAGCCTAAATTCATAGGGTTCAAGGCCTTTCATTTATATTGAATTATTACAGATATAAGTGTTTGAAATTCAAGTGTTTGAAATACAAGAGTTTGAAATACAAATAACTCAATCCTATCTTATCACAATCTAGAGTTTGTTACAATTTGTATTTCGTATCTAAAGTTATCTGTAATACATCTCACTCTATCACATTTGTAAAACAACTCGATTGATATGAATTAGCTCTTATCCTTAGAGCATCTCCAGCAGCTTCTTCAAATTTTTGTACTATTTGAAGAATGAACAGTGATATTTAACTTTTACTTATTCACTTTTTCAAATACACTTCTAACAGATTCTCTATTCCATTCTTTATTTTATTTAAATATTATTTCTTCATTCATTCTTTATTATTTTTTTATCATCATTTATTCTTTTTTTAACAACTATATTTTATGAGATGTGTTACATCCACAACATTTTACGCAATACTTTCACAATAAATTTTATGTAAAAAGTTGTTGCTAGTTCTAATTTGAACTCACTACTGAAATTATTTTTTTTTTCGCCAATATTAACTTATAACAATTTGTTACTTAAAATTTATTGTGAAAATATTATAGTAGAATTTTTTAATTAGAATTTTTTATTCTTTCATTTCATTCCCCCTCCAGACACATGTCCTCCACCCCCTTCTTTTATTTCTTTTTCTCCTCTTCAAGAACGTTCCAGCAAAATCATTTCCTCTTCACATCAGAGAGAAGAGAGAGAGAGAGAGAGAGAGAGAGAGAGAGAGAGGAGCGATCGGCTTGGGCTTCCACCACCGCTCCGCTGCCGCACCAGCTGCCGTTCCAGCTGCCGCACCAACTGCCGCTCCAGCCGCCGCTCGTCGTCCTCCCCACCACAAGGCTGGGTCAGATCGGCTTTGTCTCTTTTTTTTTTTTTTTTTTTTTTTTTTTTTTTTTTTTTTTTTTTTTTTTTATTTTTTATTTTTTCTTGTTCTTGATCTGTTGTTTCTATTCTGATTTTAGATTGTGTGTGTTTTGATTGTGTTTTACTGTCGGAGAGAGAGACACAGATGAACAAAGAACACAGGAGAAAAGAGAAAGATTTTTTTTTTTTTTATTCAGCCGGGCATTTTTTTAAGATAAAATAAGGGAGTAGAGTTGCTACAGTGTTCTCTAAATTAAGAGAATTACTGTAGCAACTTGAAAAATAAATTTAGAGTAGCTGTGCGTTTGGAGAAGCTGCTGGAGTGTGTACAGTAACATTTGGTGGTCCAAATTTAGCTTTACAATAGCTGTTGGAGATGCTATTAACAGCTTGGATATATTTGATTGTTTTGTGAAGATTTGAAGCTCGAATAGATAATAGCCAAAGAGATTCATGATTGTCTATGAGTCCTTCAATGGCGACTGTAAATATTTGGGTTTTCTAATTGTGTAGTACTCTTACTGTGAGAGGCTGAAGCATTTATGGCCTGTTTGGAACCCACCAAACCCAAAACAAAATATCCACCCAAAACCAATATCACCGCCACCCACAACCTCAGCAAATTGAAGCCCCCACCAACCAAAATCAAATCATAAACCCACCAATCCCAAATCACAACCACCAGTCCAACCCACAACCCCCACAAATCACAAACCCACATCACAATCACCTATCAAACCCAGCCACAATTCCACCAAAACCCACCCACAACTCCTCCGAAACCCACTCACACAAACCCATATCGGTAGCCTAGCTATAGACGAAGGATGGCCACCAACGTGCGCGGATCACCATGACGATGAGAAGAGAGCGACTGAGATGAGCAACTTAGAGCCACCGTGTGAGAGAAGAAAGATGATAGAGAAGTGAGGGAGCAGAGGATGGGAGTGGTTTGCGGGTGAGAAGGGAGAGGGGAGAGAGAAGAGAGAGTAGATTGAAAAAAAAAAAAAATTATAACTATTAGCAAAAGTGAGCTGGTAGTAGTAGCAGGTCGTTGTAGCTAGTTGTCAATTTTTTATTTTTATTTATTTATTTATTTTTATAGATATAGCATCATAGATGGAGCAAGTTTTTAGTGTTTGGAGCTATAAAATAGCATTTAATCTATTTTACAATCTTTGTTGTGAATGCTCTTATAGGGCTCAATGCATTTTACTTTTTATTTTTAATTTTGTTTTATTTAAGCAAAAAAAAAAAAAAAAAGAATCGGGGTAATAGTTTTAAATGGAATGGTTATTGTTGTGAATGCTCTTATAGGGCTCAATGCATTTTACTTTTTATTTTTAATTTTGTTTTATTTAAGCAAAAAAAAAAAAAAAAAGAATCGGGGTAATAGTTTTAAATGGAATGGTTATCCATATAAGAGTGACACAACAATTTATTTGAGGGCGAATCAATAAATGGAATGGAATTTTGAAGAAATATGAGTTTGTAGGAAGGAATATGGTAAATTAGTATAAATTGAGGTTTAAATTAATAACTTTAAGTGATGTATTTTCATTATCTAAATATCTATTCAATAATATATTTAGTGTGTATATATATATATATAAAGTTATGATTTTCAATTATGTTTATGTTAGCTTTAATTCCGTGTCAAATTTAATTGTACTTCATCAATCATTTCCCTATATGTTTGTGGGGTTCAATGTAATGGGTTAGTGTGAGATATTAGTGAAGAACTATGAAGAACAGAGCGACTCGCTCGTGACTGACTCACGAGTGGAGCAACCCGCAAAAGGTCACATAAGAAGTACATGTTGGAAGCTAAAGAGTCAAGTGTCTGAAGGCATCTCGCAACTCATCTCACGATTTGGCCAATTCGTGACATCACTTGCGAGATGCACTGCAGGCCTATTTTGTGTGCTTTTCTCAATTTTTTTACCCACACTATATAAGCCTACATTACCCATGAAATTGTAAGAAGAATTTTAAAGAGAAAACCCTGAAAATCCATTTGAGAGTTTGAGATTGCACACCCATAATCATCTACACATTTCTTTTTGTTTTCCTCTACTCCTACCTCTTTAATTCCATAACCTTTGAGAGCTTCTTAGCCCAAATACATACCTCACCCAATCTGAGTGTTGTGAGTTGTTTTGGCGCTCATGTGAAGTATTGGATGAAAACATTATTTGGTGTATGCTATTGGAGCTAATTGCGGGACCGAGAAAGCTAGTGAAGACAAAATTCGGTGAAGTTTGTTGGGAGCTGGAACTTAGAGGGTTCAAGTACTTTGGGTAGATTAAGCTTGGAGGGTCTTTTTGATATATTTGTACTCCAATTTATTCACAAGTGGATCATTTCAGCTTGGAGGGCCGCTGTGAGGTTTTTGACGCTGAGTACTTCGGTTTTCCTCTTCTATAACATAACGCCGTGTTATCTGTGATTGCATCTATCTTCCCTTACTCGTTGTGCTTTACTTTTAATTGTTAATTATGTATACTCATGCACTAGAGAGTAGTTCTGGTTAATTGTGTGTTGTTTACTCTTATTCCACATTTAGTTGAGTAGATTAAAAGCAATTAAGTCATATCTTTAAAGTTGGGGGTCTAATCAAGCTATAGTAATTTTACTATTGTGCTTTTATGTTTAAAATTCAATTTTAGAACTTATATATATAATAAGTTTTCTGATTAATATTCAATTTTTTTCATGTTTTGATTTGCAAGATTATTAATTAACCTTTGTTTTCAAGTTTTGCTAAAAACCTCTTTTTCAGGCTAATTCAATTAATTTTTCTTGTGCCATAGTTAATTTTAGGTAGAGTTTTATCAATTTTGTTAGGTTCTAAGACTTTAGGAACTAAATGTATTAGAACTTCACTTTGTATATGTTGGCAAACCATGATCAAAATAATGAGTCTAGGTTTAGGCTTGCTCAAAGTTTATTTGTTATAGTTTGAATCGAGCTGAATGTAGAAAGTTACTGTGCAAAATTACAAAGCTCAATCGATCAAAAGTAAGGCTCGATCAATCGAGAATCGTATCTGCAGAATTTAAATTAAGACCAAACAACAGTTAAAGCCCATTAAGGATTAGGGTTTCATATTTATTTCTCCTAGTATATAAAGGAAACCTGTGAGAGACCGCGCCCCTGGCCCTTTTTTTATTGGATGTTGGGCTAAACCCAGGTGAATGGGCGGAGTCATGTTATTGTCTCTCAAAATAGAGGTTCGAATAGTTATATTTTCCCCTTTAGATTAAGGGTTTTACAATAGAGTCGCCACTTATTTAATTATTGGGATAAATAAGAAAACCAAAATTGAAAAATTCTTCATTTTATTAATTTTCAATTGAATTTACATTGATCATGGGAAAATTATATAGCTTTGGTTCTAGATACAATCTAAGATAAAGTACATAGCTTTGTTTCCTAATTACAATCTAAAAATTGAAAATTACAAGGATAAACATTGGTCTATTAACCATTGATCTAAGTTTGGAGGCTATGTTACAAGGTGAGAAGGTGTTAGGCACCCACCTTGCCCGATGAAACCGGTCTTCTAGACTATGGTGGCCAACATTCATATCACATTATCTAATATGTTATCCATCAATTTGCATGTTGAATTCATTGTGTGTGCATGTAATAAACCCTAATTCTATTTATTAAGCATTTCATTTGAATTGAAAAATAAATTCTAGTATTCTAGTGAATGTGTGTGGATGGTGATATCCTAGATTCAAGGATTTGAAAGAATTATTAAACAAACATGTTTTTCATATTTTTGATATGGATTTAAGATTAAAATTAGTGTTATACATGAATATGTGATGAACAACCAAGAACGTGTGAAGAACATCTAAAAGCAATTAAGAACATTCAAACATATTCAAGGGAATTTAAATGATTATTATCATGCTTTAATCTTAAACTCTCATCGTGGCAGCACGAAAAACAATTAGGGAAAGGGATTATACCTTCATGCAAGATCCATATGATGGAGAAGGAGACTCTTGAGAGAGATCCTAAGGGTGGAGGAAAAGAAGATCTAGGAGAGAGAGTGTGACTCTCATTCAATACCTTGAGTCTCAAGAAGACCAAGATATGATAAGACTACTCAATTTCACTAGAACTCAATAGAGGAGAAGAGATGGAGGTTTTGTGTGCTTTGGAATTAAGGAGATAGAGGGTTAATATAGTAGTGGTGGAGAAAATATGAATGGAAGGCAATTTAATGAGGGTTCCCAAAGAATCATGAACCTAGACCTCATTTTAGCCTTGGGAAAAATTTGGTGCATTAAATGGAGAGATTGGTGGGAGTGAGGAGCAAGCCAAAATTAGGTTTTCCCATAGTTGTTGTAACAGCCTGTAGAGCCAACTTCGAAAAATCATATCTGACTCAATTCTAATCGGAATTGTCTTGTTATTGTGCTCAAATTGAAGCCACAGATGTCTAGTTTCTGGAAAAATTAACTTTATTCACAGATTCAAAATATTCTGAGAGATATCAATGAAATGGTGAGAAAAGGTCATTTATTAGAAAATGATTTCAGCACAATTAACATTAATAGGTTCCAAATTAGCTCCCAATTAACATTAAATGGTTCCAATCACTCCCATTTGAGACTTAATTGGTTCCAAATTTACTCTAATTAAAAGATTATTGCACAAATTACTCATTGAATAATTAATGTTTAACTATTTAATTAATTAGGTGTATGCAACCTCATCATAAAATGTAGTCCTAACCAATCAAATTATGACACATTATTAATCTCAATTGGAATCAATTGTTTATAATCACATATAGTCGGACTCAATTTGTGATAGTGCATCTCGGCCATTAAAACTTGATTTGATGATAACTTTTAATCTGATGGTCAGATTAGGGCTTATGACCAGTCGATTTGAACGTTACAACATCAAGATCATTTTTGTGAAATGAGATTAAGGATTTAATGACTAGAATTAAGATGCATATGCCCAAGGCAAAATTACCCTTTTACCCTCCATATGAGGTTAAATGCGGGTTGCAAAATGGAGTGTCAACAAAACCCTAAGTACGTTTTTATAAGGCTTTTTAGAGAGAGAAGAGTGTGCCTTTTTTGTATATCTAGGGTTTTGTACTCAAAAGCTCTCCAAAGTCTTTTTGTTGAGTTGTGTTAAATCTTTTGTGAGATCTGAGAGGTGTTTGTCTTCATACACACACATAGAGTTATCAAGATCAAGATTTGCATCAAGAACTTGATGGTGGTTTCAGTTGCTGCACAAAGAACTTTCAAGAAGATTAAAACCTTTGAGTGTAGTCTCAAAGTCACAAGTCCCTCATACAGCTCCACTTGTCTAAATATTAACTGACATATCTATTTAGAAAAATTAATCCCAAGAGTTTACAGTTCAATGATCAATTGAAAAAGGTTATTAGAAGCTGAAATTGTCTTGGAACATTTACTTGTCTAACTGTTAGAGAAATTTAAGGATCAGTCATCATTGTGAACAATAGCTCCTTGCGCTCCTCCACTGGTAGCCAATAAAAGCTCTCAACATATCTGGATTCTTAATAAGAAAGAGATAAGCCCTCATTCGCAATCTAGGATCAATTCCTATCTCATCCAAGAGATGGAACACGTCCTGCTCAGGAATGGGAAGATGTGCCACATCCTCTCAAAAATTAAATTTCCTTATCTAAGTGCTGAATTTTCTTCTCTCATTACTAAAGCAATATCCTAAATTGCCCCCATAATTTGTTCCATGTCCTCATTTTTTGATGTTTTTCTCTTTTTGGCTTTTGAGGAGGCTTCACCCACATTATTATCACCTACATTATCACAGCTCTCCAAAGTAACTTCATTTTGAGCAACTAAATGATCAATATCTTCGATGTTCTCCTTAGAGCCCTCTCCGATCGAAGTAGGCCATCGTTGCCTCATCTTCGACACAGTTTTAGATTGTTCCCCAGTTACTCTATCTTTTCCATAAAGCTCAACCAATTTCTCGTAGTTTGGAATTGGTTTGTTCTTAAGCTCTTTTGCTTTAGGTTTAGCCTGTTAAAAAATGACAACAAAATAAGGTCAGATAACAACTCTCATCATGCCCCATGTTGGACCCGTGACTAAACTCCATTCTTGAAAGGAAAATAACATCTGCTCTTTGTATAATTGCTGCTCTTTGTACTCGAGATTGAGAATGTTAGAGTTAGCCACAAAATGAAGTAGGGGGTTAGAGACCTTTATATGGAGATTTAGAGAACTTTATGTCAAAATAATATTTTAAGATACTCTAGACATTTTTATGTTATTATCTACTCTGGATGTGGACTTGTGTTTCAAAGTCGGTTAAAGGATGATTTTCATGAAAATATATGTGCTCCTATGTGATTAGCAAGTAGCAACATTTAATACAATTGCTGCTATGAGTCTGTGACTGTTAAGAACCTAGAGGTTCCTAATGGGGATGGGTATGAATTATAAGGGAATTGATGGGAATTATTGGGGAATGGATGGGGATTTTAGGGAAATTGACTTAATTCGAGGTAGTCACCCTCCATAGAGATAGAGAAAGAGAGAGAGAGGTGCACTAATGCACTAACGCACTAACAAATTGGTTTATTTTTTATTGATATCTCATATTGGATTACAATCATGTATTTATAGGAGACTAGCTCTAATCTCATTGGCCCACATGGCCTCATCCTATTGGTTCTATTATTCCCTATGTGCATTAATAATTCCAACATGTGCTAAATGTGATTAACATGCCTCATCCTATTGGTTCTATTATTCCCCATGTGCATTAATAATTCCAACATGTGCTAAATATGATTAACATGTTTAGAATTGTAACTAACCAACTAAATCTCAATACACCAATTATTATCTATATGCTTATAGCATTCCTAACATTTTCCTCCCCTTGAAAACACCTTTCCTACAAGGTGTTGTTGTGAAATAGCATCTTCATCAATGGAGATCTTCCAATGGACCAGTACCGTAGTGACATTTTGATCACCATATTCATGCATTTCTCTTTGACAAGCAATCCCGTGCATATGAAGGTTTCTTCTTCATAGATCTTCAAAATCTGCTGGAATTCTTGAGCCCTTAATAGTTCTTCAATCTTTAAGGTCTCATTGGTTCTTTCAATCTTGAAATGTTCTTGTATCCTCAAGAGCTCATTTGATTCTAGAACCATTAAAATTGTTAACACTTGTATTTTGGATTCTTGGATCACCGACACTTGGATTGCCACTTCTTGAATCATAGACTCTTGAATGGAAGCCTCCATTGGTGCATCAAGAATGGGTTCTTGGAAGATCATTATCACCTTCTTTGTTGGTTCTTTCGACTGAACTTCAAGGGTAGCATGTACATGTACATCATCATCCACTTTGATACAAAAATCAACATTCCGACTTGTAACAATAGTAATAGATTCTTGGAACTTGATTTGTTCTTCAACTCTGATACCATTTGTTAAGAACCTAGAGGTTCCTAATGGGGATGGGTATGAATTATAAGGGAATTGATGGGAATTATAGGGGAATGGATGGCGATTGTAGGGAAATTGACTTAATTCGAGGTAGTCACCCTCCATAGAGAAAGAGAAAGATTAAGAGAGAGAGAGAGAGAGAGAGAGAGAGATGCACTAACACACTAACAAATTGGTTTATTCTTCATTGATTTCTCATATTGGATTACAATCATGTATTTATAGGAGACTAGCTCTAATCTCATTGGCCCACATGGCCTCATCCTATTGGTTCTATTATTCCCCATGTGCATTAATAATTCCAACATGTGCTAAATGTGATTAACATGTTTAGAATTGTAACTAACTAACTAACTAAATCTCAATACACCAATTATTATCCATATGCTTATAGTATTCTTAACAGTGACTACTATGATGAAAAACAAATCCACATGTACATTCAAAGAGCAAATGATATTAATCCTTAGAAATATCTTTCTACAAAGTAACATATATATATAGCCTGCATGCAATCTTAGTTGTGCAACAATGTGGAAGAAAGCTAGCATGTACTAGAAATCAAAATGAAGCTTTTCCTAGAAAATGACGAGCTATATATATACAGGCTATTCTTGGGTGTTGAGTTATAGGGCAAAAACTTTCTTCACAATTATTTTATAATAAGTAAAGAGGAAGCTTAACATACGATTAGAACAAAAGGGACCTCATCTACGCAGTAGCCTGTATAATGTACCACAAGAAACAATATGAACTCCTAAAGTATAAGTGACAAACCTGGATTAGACTTTCCCAGACTTCCGATTCAGCACTCCACATTTTGATGATGTTGATGCAAGAGTGCATTAATAAGCACATCATCCATAACAGCTGTTCAATATTCTCTATCTTTCTTAACAACATCATCAATAGTCCTTTTTTCTGACATATTTGAACCTATAAAAAAATATTTGAGCAAATAAATATATTTAACAAAACCATCAGATTTAGCTTGTTGTCATGTGCCAGCCCATTGAATGAAAAACTTAACAAACAAACTTGCAAAATTTAAGACAAACTATTTTGGAAACATAAATAATTTAATTTTTATGTTTCAAAAGTAAAGAACTATCAACAAGAAAAAGGGAGAAAAGGCAAAGCAAGACCTAAAATAATTTGCATATCCTATCAATCAAACAACAGCATAATTATCTCCATAATATATAAAGCCAAAAAGCGAGTAGTAAATGCCGAACGTGGAAGTAAACAAAGTAAGGAACAGAAGAAATTGAATAAGCCTGGCAGATCTCAGGTTGTGTTTTTTATGTCATTAATTATATAGAGCAGGGCACAATCTAATCATATGAAAATCTTTCATGATGTTGAGTAACTCCCGACAACTCATTGTTTAGTTTCAATCGTTAGATTCCTTCACGATGATTGTTTGTTTTTAGACCCCTTAAAACACAATCAGATTAACCTAGTTAATAAGCCAAGTTATTACTTAGTCCAAATTTCAGATCTAGGTTATCACAATCAAACAATCATATCATGTATAGCAGCGGAAATATAAATAACACAAAGATATGATCACCCAAGAAAACCAAACCGGTAAAAAACCTGGGAAGGATTTAACCTAGCTATCCTCAAGATAAACTTGAATCCACTATAGAAAGAATCAAAGTTTTACATTAGAATTTAGACCACTAACATTTTATTGCTACCCACCAATAGAAACTTACTGACACAACCACGTGCAAGCTTCGAGACCGCGGATTCCTTCTTCCTTGGATTCTCCAGTGAGTACAAGTACTCCCACTTATGTATCTTTAAGCTCTTATGGTAGTAACTAAATGATCATCAAGTTCTTGAACGAATCTCCTTCTTGATAATCCTAAGCTTGTGTAAAGGAAAGCTCTTCATAGATCTCACAAGAGATTTACACAAACCGCAATATGAGCAACCTCCAAAACGTGGCCGGGGCTTGCCTTATATACCTAGGACAAAACTTAAAACCCTAAACATTTTAAATGAGATAGGGCTGAGTTGGAATTTTGCAGAAAAACGCATTCTACCTGATTTTCGATTGATCGAGCCTAAGCTTCGATCGATTGAGCCAGGCCGAAATGCATAGTAACTTCTGCATTAGCTCGATTCCAACTGCACATAAAAGACACAACTTTGAGCAAACATAAATGAGACTAAACAACTTGTTTTGATCATGGTTTGCCAACATTACATGTTAGAGTTCTAAATACATAAATTTCTAAATCTTTAGAACATAACAAACCCCCCATTTGGCAATCCATGACAAAACATAAACTAAAAGCTCAAAGTTTACAAATAAAAGCCTTTTACAACAAAAAATGCTCATTACAATAAATCCAATCCTAACTACTATCCATCAATTGCAAGTGTAGACAGCAACAAAATTGAATCAACCTATATATTTCCTGAAACACTAAACAAAACACATAAATGCGTGTGTGGAAAAATACAAGTAAACAAAAATAAACTCTTGATTTCACATAACACAAAATAAAGACATATATCAATGAATAACTCATGAATATAAATCAATAAGCAGTGAAATAAGAAACAAAAAATAAATGTATCTCCCTCTAACATGAATAGCGCAACAAAAATACATCAAGAGCAAAAAAAAAAAAATTACGAAGTGCAGCTCCTAGACACAATCTAATCATCACAGGCTCCAAACAATCAAACTCTCCTCCTGAGATCAAAAACCCTCTACAAAAGACCACATGTACTCCCCCTTTTTGTGACGGAATGCTAAAGGGCACTCAAAATCCATCATCAAAAGGAGGTGGCGGTGAGGATCGTCGAAACTGTGCCAACTCTACTCGCAAAGCACGGATCTCATCGAGCACGTCCACTAAAACCTTTCCTTGAGCCACCTGAACGGTCAAAACATGATCCAACGTACGTCAAATGTCTGAAGCATCCAAAGTAGTCGGTGGAGGAACATCAACAGCAACACCAGACGTCGCAGCCTGTACATCACCTATTGAAGAGGGATAAGGAGGTAAGTTGCAAGCCCACTCCGAGATTTTTCGCGGCTCACTGGTGAGTCATGGTCTTAGTCGTGAAAAATACTTCGAATATTTTTCAAAATTTGAGCTTTGATGATTCTTGCGGCTCAGTGTGGTGACTTGTTCGCGAGTGGAAGATTTAGTCACGGGGGGTACACAGAGATTTTCACGGCTCACCTCGCGACTCTTTCGCGGGTAGACCTTCCGGTCGTGAAAAACACTTAGAAAATTTTTCAAGAATCTTATTTTCAAAGTGTTTCGCGGCGTACCCTGGCAACTTTCTGGCAACCTGATCCAATCGCGAAAAACGTGTGTTTTGTGTTTTAAAGTCAGTTTTTAAAATATTTTTTAGTTTTCTCTCAAATTTTTGTGACTGTTCAATGTCTTCCTGTTGACACCCCATTTTGCAACCCTCATTTAACCTCACATGGAGGGTAAAATGGTACTTTCACTTTAAAAATATGCATCTTAATTCAAGCCATTAGATTATTGGACTCATTTCACCAAAATGATCTTGATGTTGTAACGATCAAATCGACTGGTCATAAGCCCTAATCGGACCATTAGATTGAAAGTTATCATCAAATCAAGTTTTAATGGCTAAGATGTACTATCACAAATTGAGTCCGACTATATGTGATTATGAACAATTGATTTCAATTGGTTATAGGTGTAATCAATTTGAGAACAATGATGTGTCATAATTTAATTGGTTAGGACTACATTTTATGGTGAGGTTGCATACACCTAATTAATACAAAAAAAAAAAAAAAAAAAAAAAAAAAAAAAAAAAAAAAAAAAAAAAAAAAAGGGAGAAAGAGAAAAAGTGACAGAATCACTTGGAGCCTTTTTCCTTCCACACCTTGGAAGAACCTTTTCGATTAGCAAACCCTTAATTCGGCAGTGAGGAGGAAGAATTGAAACCATTCAAGTTCAAAAGGAACATGAGGGCCTTGAGAAGATCTCTAAGAGAAGCAAAAGCGGATGGAAGCTGATTCTGGTTTCCTGATGAGATCATAATGTTGCTCTGTTGAGTGGCTAACCACTTATACCAATTAGGTCGAGTATGTCCAGCTACTCTACAGTGATGACAAAAATGCTGATTTTTCTGTTTGGGTTTCTGAGTATTTCCCTTCTTAGTCTTAGGGTTTTTAATCTCTTTCTTATTAAGCTTAAAGGGTGCTCCTAAGATAGATTTACCATTTTCTATGTTCTCACTAGCTAATTCATTTTTAACATCATTGTTCTCATTTTCAACATTATTAGTAGGAGGAAAAAAAATAGTAGTACTAGAAGTAGCAATACTAGGAGAAGAGAAATCATACCCTAAACCGGTTTGATCGGAAGCAAATTTTTGAAGACTAAGCATATCATCAAGTTTTGCACTTGAAGTCCTTTCCAACTGGGCTCTGACTTGGAACAGTTCTACCACAAGGTTCTTGGTCTTCTTAGTCAAAAAATTATTCTCAAATCTCAGTACTCCAATGGTCTGGTTGGCTTCATCAAACTTTGTGGAAATTTCTTCTCGTTCAAGCTCTACTTCACTAAGCTTCTTGGTAGCTAACCTATATAGCTTCTCATGTTTTTTTGAGACCTTGTATAACTTTGTATAGGTTGTATGGATGTCATCTTAGTCATCCATATTTTCAAATTTAGACTCTACTAGTTCCTCCTCTTCATCCATATCTTCAACAATCCCTTAAGTAGGATTTAAAATGGCAATGAAGGCATTTAGGATTCCATTATCCTTATTGTTGGAATCATCTTTAGGATTGGTGTTGCTCAAGGTAGCAGTAAGTGCCTTGCTTTTTCCAATGGTCTTGAGATATGTAGGGCACTCTTATTTCATGTGTCCAAAACCTTGACACCCAAAGCATTTTGGTCATGAGGGAACAGTGTACTGACTGCCATCCTTAGCATCCTTCTTTCCTTTGTCTTGGCTCTTGAATTGTGAAGAATTAGATTGCTTTCAGTCCTTGTCAAATCCTTTCACATTGGCATTCTTTATAAACTTTTTGAACTACCTCATGATATAGGATTTCATGTTAGAATCTTCTTCATCAGAAGACTTATCAGTGTCACTGCTCTTGGCCTTCAATGCCATGATCTTGCTCTTACTTGATTTCCCGATCCTTGTCAAACCCAACTCATATGTCTACAAATTGCCAACCAACTCTGTCAAGGGAATTTTGTCAATATCCTTTGATTCCTCAATCACGATGATCTTGGCATGAAATATCTTGGGTAGAGATCTGAGCACCTTTCTCATAATCTTAGGTTCAGGAATGGTTTCCCCAAGATTAAAGGCTGAGTTCACTATGTCCTTGAGCTTGGCATAGAACTCATCAAATGACTCATCCTCCTCAATCTTAATCTTCTTAAAGCTCGTAGTAAGCCTCTAAAACTTTGAATCATTTATAGCCTTGGTTATCTCATAGGTTGTCTGGAGAATGATCCATACTTCCTTAGTAGTTTTAGTAGAAGATATCTTCTTGAACTCCTCATTTGTGACTGCACTGAATAGAGCATTCAATGCCTTGTTATTGAAGTTTGCCGCCTTGATCTTAGCATCATCCCAGTCGGTTGGTGCTTTCGTAGGCTTGGTCCAGCCTATCTCCATAACTTGCCACACCTTTTCATCTAATGACTCTAAGAAAGCTCTCATGCATACTTTCTAGTATGCATAGTTAGTGCTATCAAATAAAAGATGTATAATAAGAGACTGTCCTCTATCCATGACAAACAGGGTTAATGGATCATATAGCAAAGATTAACCTTAATCAGAGTGTGCCTACTTTGATACCATTTGATAGGCCAAGAATGTATTGACCCCTTGTGATGAATTAACCAATTGATTTAGCCAAGTTAATTAATTAATTCAATTAACATGCAAAATGTATGGTAGCACAAACAAATCACTAATTAACTAAATGCAGGGAAAATTAAATTAACACGATGATTTGTTTATGTTGACACCCCATTTTGCAACCTGCATTTAACCTCACATGGAGGGTAAAAGGATACTTTCACTTTAAAAATATGCATCTTGATTCTAGCCATTAGATCATTGGACTCATTTCATCAAAATGATCTTGATGTTGTAACGATCAAATCGACTGGTCATAAGCCCTAATCGGACCATTAGATTGAAAGTTATCATCAAATCAAGTTTTAATTGCTAAGATGTACTATCACAAATTGAGCCCGACTATATGTGAATATGAACAAGTGATTTCAATTGGTTATAGGAGTAATCAATTTGAGATCAATGATGTATCATGATTTAATTGGTTAGGACTACATTTTATGGTGAGGTTGCATACACCTAATTAATTAGATAGTTAAACATTAATTATTCAATGAGTAATTTGTGTAACTATCTTTTAATTAGAGTAAATTTGGAACCAATTAATTCTGAAATGGGAGTGATTGGAGCCATTTAATGTTAATTGGGAGCTAATTTGGGACCTATTAATGTTAATTGTGCTGAAACCATTTTCTAACAAATGACCTCTGCTCACCATTTCATCAATATCTCTCAAAATATTTTAAATCTATGAATGAGGTTAATTTTCCCAGAAACTAGACATCCGGGGCTTCAATTTGAGCACAAGAACGAGACAATTCCGATTAGAATTGGGTCGGATATGATTTTTCGAAGTTAGCTTTACAAGCTGTTACAGCAGCTACGGGAAAACCGAATTTTGGCTTGCTCCCCACTCTCACCAATCTCTCCATTTAATGTACCAAATTTTCTCCAAGGCTAAAATGAGGTCTAGGTTCATAATCCTTGTCAACCCTCATTAAATGGCCTTCCATTCATATTCCCTCCACTACCACTATATAAACCCTCCCCCTCTTTCATTCCAAGACACCAAAAAATCCCCTCTCTTCTCTTCTCTTGAGTTCTAGTGAAGTAGAGTAGTCTTGTCATATTTTGCCCTTCCTGAGACTCAAGGTATTGAATGAGACTCACTCTACCTCTCCTAGTTCTTCTTTTTTCCTCCACCCTTAACACCTCCACCAAAAGTCTCCTCCTCCACCGTATGAATCCTG
Organism: Quercus suber; assembly: GCF_002906115.3. Classification (NCBI taxonomy): domain Eukaryota; kingdom Viridiplantae; phylum Streptophyta; class Magnoliopsida; order Fagales; family Fagaceae; genus Quercus; species Quercus suber. The sequence goes on from NW_027070050.1 coordinate 192,701, forward strand.
CATAAAGGTATAATCCATTTCCCTAACTTATTTTTTGTGTTACCATGATGAGAATTTAAGATTAAAGTATGATAGTAATTATTTGAATCCTCTTGAATATGTTTGAATGCTTTTATGTGTTATTCAAATATTCTTGGTTGTTCATCACATGTTCATACATATCACTAGTTTTGATCTTAAATTTACATCAAAAATATGAAAAACATGTTTGTTTCATAATTTTTTCAAATTCTTGAATCTAGGTTATCACCATCCACACACATTCACTAGAATTTTATTTTTCAATCCAAATGCAATGTTTAATAAATTGAATTAGAGTTTATCACATGCACACACATTAAATTCAATATGTAAATTGATTGACATATTTGATGATATGATATGATTGTTGGCCACCATAGTCTAGAAGACCGGTTTCACAGGGCAAGGTGGGTGCCTAACACCTTCCCACCTTGTAACATAGCCTCCGAACTTAGATCAAGGGTTAGTAGATCAAATGCTTATCCTTGTAATTTTCAATTTCTAGATTGTAATTAGGAAACAAAGCCATGTACTTTATCTTAGATTTTATCTAGGACCAAAGCCATGTAATTTCCTCTGTTCAATGTAAATTCAATTTCAAATTAATAAAATGAGGAACTTTTTTAATTATGGTTTTCTTATTTTTCCAATAATTAAATAAGTGGCGACTCCATTGTAAAACCCTTAATCTAAAGGGGAAAATATAACTAGTCGAACCTCCATTTTGAGAGGCAATAACACGACTCCACCCATTCACGCGGGTTTGGCCCAACAAACATAAAAATGGACCGGGGGCGCGGTCTCTCACAGTGGCGACTCCACTGGGGATATTGAGGGCTAAGCTTCAATTAGGTTATGGTGGCCAACCATGTCATTGTTTGTTTATTGTTTTTTTGTATATAACATGTCTAATATGTCATTATTTTGCATGTCATGCATCATTTGCTTGAATGAAATTTATTTTATTTGCGTGCTAGCCCAGAAGCCCGGTAGTATTAATTGTGGATTGTGGTCTTCCTAAGACTCACATACCCAGCGGTGAACCTACCACCCACCACGATAAGGATCATCACGGTTATGCCATGGTGGTTCATAAGGACAAACTGTACCGTTCGGACTAACGTGGCGCTCCTGGCGTCACAAGTTGGGAGGTACGATGTCCTAGCTTGTGGGGACCTTTAACCTACCTTCCACCCATGTTGTAATGACCCATAGAACCTACCTTTAGGTCGGTCCATGTAAATTGCATTTCATTATGCATTTGTTTGGCCGTTGTTTGAACCATGATGACTCATGTCCAATGCTTGATCCCATCATAATTTTTTGAACCTTGTATGCTATGAATGAACTCAAGCCCAAAAGCCTATGATTGAACTCCATTCGACATGGAGGCCTAATTTGTTTTTCTAGAGAAAATATAACATGTGTGCATGCAGTTTTCCAAGCGCAAGCCCAATCAAGTGAAGGTTTAGGCCTTTAAAGTTTAAGCTCAAGTCAACCAAGCTCATCATCAAATTCATTTGCCAACTCAAACTCATTCCTTGTAGCCATGGTTGAAGAGAATACATCAAATGAGCCCATGACTAACTTCCATGAATTGTTCAATACTTTGGTGGCCAGCCAAGCCCAACTTCATGAAGAGTCTAACACTTTGAGTCAAAAGCTCAAAGGAAAAGATACTACCACTTTCCAAAATGATGAAGTTCAAGGCCCACAATTGACTGAAAGTGAGAAAAATTTGAAGGAGCGCTTGGATCAAATGGAACAACTATTTCAAAAGTTTCGGTGGAAGGAAGATGCCATGAACTTCCATTCTCTTTCTCTCTTCCCACAAGCAAGAGCTCCACCCAAATTCAAGATGCCAAGCTTGGACAAGTTTGATGGAACAGGCTGCCCCAAAGCCCATTTGAAGATGTACACAAGGGCCCTCCAACCCTTGGGAGCTACTAAAGAACTTTTGGCCCAAATGTTTCAAAACACACTTACTGGGGTTGCTCTTCGTTGGTTTTTGAATCTTGAAGACTCTCAAATCCCTACTTGGGAGGACATTGCCAATGAGTTCTACAAGCAATACAAATACAATATAGACGTAGACATTACTAGGCGTGATTTGGAGACCACCAAGCAAAAGCCCGAGGAATCTTTCTCAACGTTTATCACAAGATGGAGGTCAAAGGTAGCCCAAATGACAAATAGGCCCAATGAAGAAGAGCAAATCCAAATGGTTGTGAAGAATTTGTTGCCCATATACCATAAGCATCTCTTTGCACAATACTTTCCCAACTTCAAAGCCTTGATCGTAGCTGGTACTCAAGTGGAAGATGTTGTCAATAATGGCATATTAAAAAATGAGGAAAACTACTCTTCCAAGAAAGCAGTGACCCACACCACCAATGGGGAAGTGGTTAATGTTGTTAATTTCCAAGCATCATCAATTGCCAATCCTAGGCCTCGAAGGAAGTTCAGTGAACTCCACATACCCATGAGCCAATTGTTTGAAAGGCTCAAAATTGAGGGATATCTCAACCCACTTGACCCTCGCCCTCGTCCAAGCCCGTTGCCAAAAGGGTACAAGCCACATGAGTTCTGCAAATATCATCAAGAACCTGGCCATCAAACAAACAAGTGCATCAACCTAAGACATGCCATTCAAAATCTAATTGATGAAAAAGTTATCACTCCACCTTCATCTGCCGGTCGATCAGACTTTGCCTAAGTTCAATTCCACAAGTTGTTAAGCAAATTTTTTTTTTTTTTTTGGGTCAATAAAATTCATGATTGGTGCATTTTCATGATTGTTTTTGTTTCATTTTGTCATTAAAAAAAAAAAAAAAAAATCTCCTTTTCAAAATGGTACATGAGGATCCCTGGACAAAACATTTTCTAAATCTTGATGTTTAAAGGCTGAGCAATCAAATTGTACCAAGGAATGATTAATTTCATTTAATCCATGTAAAGACTTTTGCTACTTGACTTAGAATATAAGAAGAAATGGTCTTAAAAGGCAATCAAAAAGAATCCATCCATCAAAAAATCCCAAGAAACCATACACTCAAACCAATTTTCACAGATCTTTTGTTTCACATCATCAAAGCATTCATACTTTTTCTTTTAAGGTGAATTTATTAAAAGAGCTTAAGTCATTGTGCCTACAAGCAAGATTGCTAGGGATAGGAGGCCGTCTTTGGTAAAACAAGATTATACCTTAATACCTAGAATGATTATTATCCATTGCTAGCCCATTTGAGCCTTCAAACACTTAGCCTCTTTTCGCATGAACCCACTAAAATCTAAACCTAGGGTGGGAAAATTCAAAGTATGCATGCTTAAATCTCATGTTAAAGAGGAGTTTACCTTGAGCTTTGAAGCTAATTGATAAATCTCTCTAGAGGACATGAAAGACAAGTAGAGAATTCATTAAGCTAAAGATAAGAGGAGTTTTCACTCAATCAAGGAAAGAGAAATGAAATTCCATCAATGTGAGAGAAAAAAATGTGCATCAAGTTTGAAGAACCTAAAATTCATTATGCCAAGAAAGTAGAAGGTTCATCCAAAAGAAGTGTCATCAAAAAGGAAAAGATTCATTAAGCACAGAAAGGTGCAGGTGCATTGAGGCAAGAAAGAAGTTTAGAGAGTGCATCAAAATGATCAAAAATCACTAAGCTGAGAAATACAAGGAAGGCAATAGTTCATTCAATCAAGAGATGAAAGACAGCAAAAAAAAAAAAAAAAAAAAAAAAAAAAAAAAAAAAAGCCCGCTAGGCTGAAAACCCAAAAGGGCGGTCCTAGGCAAAGTTAGGGCCAAAGAAATGAAGAAGAAGAAAAGAAAAAATTGAAGATCCTACCAAGTTGGAAACTTGAATATGCAACCTAAAAAGAGAATAATTTTACAAGATGAAAGTCTAGAGGTATGATTCAAGAGGAATGAGCATAAAAACGATTGTTGATACAAGTGACCAATGAAGACTAATGAGAAGATGATAAAGAAGAAATGGTAAACTCTTCCAATACTTGATTTTTGAGTAATGCATACTTGGGGGAAACATCATAGGGAATTTTGAGCCTTTTATATCTTTCATTTCATTACCCAAACCCGGCCTACATTATAACCCATGAGTAAAGACCTCCTTGAAGTATTGCTAGTTGTAGCCACATCTTAAGCTCTATATTATTTTCTCTTGAATTAAAAAGGAAAAATGCTTAAATTGTCAAACCCACACAGGATGATATGTCCGAGGACAAAACTTCTCAAATTTTCAAATCCCCAAATGGCTCAAAAGAACTTTCAAACTTGGAGCACTCTCCTTGTTTGCACCCAATAATGTGATCCTCTATAATTATCACATTTTATTTCTTAATTACCTTTGAAAACATAATCTGATAATGTTCAAAGAAAGAAGCAACTTTTGATTACATGAGTTTAATGATCTTGATCCTTCCCAATCAAAGAGATTGTTTGATTCTTAGACACTTTGATTTGCTAAAATGGTTTTTCAAAGGATCACCTCTTGTTCAAAAAAAAAAAAAAATCATTCTTTTTCAGAATCCAGTTCTTTTGAACTACGTTTTGACCTGATCCTCTATGAGAGAGTACGTGGCAGCCTTGCAGAGGCCCGGTCCCGTTCACCTAAACAACCTTGGAAAACAAAGTCAAAACAATGTGACAAAATTGTTTGGGTGCATGTTAGGTTAAGCTCATTTGTTTGCATTAAGCATGTTTAAACTTGGAGCATTGGCCTATTTATATTGTATGCAAGTTTTCACAACAACTGGTTTCTAACGAGCTAGAGAATGAAGCCTTTTTGTAGGAACTAGGGATGGCGAACCATGATCTTCTTTCATGTTCCCCAATGGTCACAACATCAAATGAATTCAGCTTCAATCTAAGCATGGAATATGCCCCAAACTGGGGGCATTGGGTAAGCACTTCCAATTCATGTCAATGAATAAATCCATTGCTAATTGAAATTATCTTTTTGCAGGAATTAAGCAAGGACTTATCCAGCAATCCACATCAACTTCCAACCAAAGTTGTTCTCATTCAAAGGATAGGTTTTTCAAAAAAAAAAAAAAAAAAATCATCATGAATAAATCTTCATCATTTCTAGTCCATCTTCATCTTCTTCACTTTTTTATCATGAACAAATCTCCATTTTCAAAGGAAAAATCTCCATGAACAAATCTTCTTGAAAAGTTTCAAAAAATTCAATGGAAAAATCTCAAGAATAAATCTTCAAGGAAAAATCTCCATTTTTCAAAGGAAAAAATCTCCAAAACATATTCCAAAGAAAAAATCTCCATGAACAAATCTTCTTAAAAATTTTCAAAAATTCAATGGAAAATCTCCAGAATAAATCTTCAAGGAAAAATCTCCACGAACAAATCTTCAAAAGGAAAAATCTCCATTTTTCAAAGGAAAATCTCTATGAACAAATCTTCTTAAAAAATTTTCAAAAATCCAATGGAAAATCTCCAGAATAAATCTTCAAGGAAAAATCTCCATGAACAAATCTTCAAAAGAAAAAATCTCCAATGGATAAATCTTCATTAAAATTTTCAAATCATCAAAGGAAAAATCTCCAAAACTGTTTTTCAAGGAAAAATCTCCTATGAACAAATCTTCATTAGAGTTTTTCAAAATTACAATGGATAAATCTTCATTAAAAAATTTCAAATCATCAAAGGAAAAATCTCCAAAACTGTTTTCGAAGGAAAAATCTCCTATGAACAAATCTTCATTAGAGTTTTTCAAAATTACAATGAAAAATCTCCAGAATGAATCTTCAAGGAAAATCTCCATATTTCAAAGGAAAAATCTCCATGAATAAATCTTTTTTTTAAAAAATTTTCAAATGTTTAAAGGATAAATCTTCAAGATAACTCTTCAGAAAAAAAAATCTCAATTTTTCAAGGAAAAATCTCCAATGAATAAATCTTCATAGGAAAAATCTCCAATGAACAAATCTTCATTAAAAATTTGAAAACTTCAATGGAAAAATCTCCAAAGTCAAAGCTTCAAAGGATAAATCTCTTGAGCATAGCTTCAAATGAAAGATCTCCAAAACAAATGGCAGATTGCGATCTCCTTCCATATTCTCCAGTGGTCACAACAGCAAGTTAGCTATCCACCCTCAGCATTCATCGAAGCATGAAATATGTCCTAAACTAAGGGCATTCGCCAGGTATGCCAAAGTCTTTTCAATGAATAACTCTGTTACTAATTGAAAATATTTATTTTGCAGGTACTAGGGTAAAAGGCCCACACACATCGGCATGAGCTAAGATCAAGAAATCCTAGGTCTCTGAAACATGAGCCAGGATCCAAAACCTTTGGTCCTCTGAAAACATGAGCCAAAAGCCCCAAAAACCCTTGGTCCTCTGAAAACATGAGCCAAGATCCAAAAATCCTAGGTCTTTGAAAACATGAGCCAGGATCTAGAACCTTTGGTCCTCTGAAAACATAAGCCAAAGCCCCAAAAACCCTTGGTCCTCTGAAAACATGAGCCAAGATCCAAAAATCCTAGGTCTCTGAAAACATGAGCCAGGATCCAGAACCTTTGGTCCTCTGAAAACATGAGCCAAAGCCCTAAAAACCCTTGGTCCTCTAAAACATGAGCCAAGATCCAAAAATCCTAGGTCTCTGAAAACATGAGCCAGGATCCAGAACCTTTGGTCCTCTGAAAACATGAACCAAAGCCCAAAGCCTAAAAAAAAAAAAAAAACCCTTCGTCCTCTGAAATCACGAGCCAAGATCCAAAAATCCTAGGTCCTCTGAAAACATGAGCCAGGATCCTTGGTCTTCCATTTTTTTGACCTCAGGTAAGCATGTCTTGTACTTATTCAAAAAAAAAAAAAAATTTGCATGCATGGACTACGTTTGGACCTGATCCTCCCACAGAGGTACGTAGGCAATCTCCCTCGAGATTCGGTCCACATTTTGATCCATAACATGACTATCTACATTTTTATCTACATGCATCATACATTCACCACGGTTAAATACTGATTGCAAAGTTAGGTGTCTCTTTCATACATTGACATTCGCTTTTCAAGCTCTGCCAATGAGGGGCATTCTGTTGACACCCCATTTTGCAACCCGCATTTAACCTCACATGGAGGGTAAAATGGTACTTTCACTTTAAAAATATGCATCTTGATTCTAGCCATTAGATCATTGGACTCATTTCACTAAAATGATCTTGATGTTGTAACGATCAAATCAACTGGTCATAAGCCCTAATCGGACCATTAGATTGAAAATTATCATCAAATCAAGTTTTAATGGCTAAGATGTACTATCACAAATTGAATCCGACTATATGTGATTATGAACAATTGATTTCAATTGGTTATAGGTGTAATCAATTTAAGAACAATGATGTGTCATAATTTAATTGGTTAGGACTACATTTTATGGTGAGGTTGCATACACCTAATTAATTAGATAGTTAAACATTAATTATTCAATGAGTAATTTCTGTAATTGTCTTTTAATTGGAGTAAATTGGGAACCAATTAATTCTGAAATGGGAGTGATTTGAGCCATTTAATGTCAATTGGGAGCTAATTTGGGACCTATTAATGTTAATTGTGCTGAAACTATTTTCTAACAAATGACCTCTGCTCACTATTTCATCAATATCTCTCAGAATATTTTGAATCTGTGAATGAGGTTAATTTTCCTAGAACCTAGACATCTGGGGCTTCAATTTGAGCACAAGAACGAGACAATTCCTACCAGAATTAGGCCAGATATGATTTTTCAAAGTTACCTCTACAAGCTGTTACAGCAGCTACAGGAAAACCGGTCAGATATGATTTTTCGAAGTTACCTCTACAAGCTGTTACAGCAGTTACGGGAAAACTGAATTTTGGCTTGCTCCCCACTCCCACCAATCTCTCCATTTAATGCACCAGATTTTCCCCAAGGCTAAAATGAGGTCTAGTTTCATAATCCTTGTCAACTCTCATTAAATGGTCTTCCATTCATATTCCCTCCACTACCACTATATAAACCCTCCCCCTCCTTCATTCCAAGACACCAAAAAATCCCCTCTCTTCTCCTCTCTTGAGTTCTAGTGAAGTAGAGTAGTCTTGTCATATCTTGGTCTTCCTGAGACTCAAGGTATTGAGTGAGACTCACTCTCCCTCTCCTAGTTCTTCTTCTTTCCTCCACCCTTAGGACCTCCACCAAGAATCTCTTCCTCCACCGTATGGATCTTGCATGAAGGTATAATCTCTTTCCCTAACTTGTTTTTTTGTATTGCCATGATGAGAGTTTAAGATTAAAGCATGATAGTAACTATTTAAATTCTCTTGAATATGTTTGAATGTTTTTAAATGTTCTTATGCGTTCTTTACGTGTTCTTGGTTGTTCATCACATGTTCATGCATATCACTAGTTTTGATCTTAAATTTACATCAAAAATATGAAAAACATGTTTGTTTCATAATTCTTTCAAATCCTTGAATCTAGGTTATTACCATCCACACACATTCACTAGAATTTTATTTTTCAATCCAAATGCAATGTTTAATAAATTGAATTAGGGTTTATCATATGCACACACATTAAATTCAACATGTAAATTGATTGACATATTGGATGATATGATATGATTGTTGGCCACCATAGTCTAGAAGACCGGTTTCACCGGGCAAGGTGGGTGCCTAACACCTTCCCACCTTGTGACATAGCCTCCGAACTTAGATTAAGGATTAGTAGATCAAGTGCTTATCCTTGTAATTTTCAATTTCTAGATTGTAACTAGGAAACAAAGCCATATACTTTATCTTAAATTGTATCTAGGACCAAAGCCGTGTAATTTCCTATGTTCAATGTAAATTCAATTTCAAATTAATAAAATGACGAATTTTTCAATTATGGTTTGCTTATTTATTCCAAAAATTAAATAAGTGGCGACTCCATTGTAAAACTCTTAATCTAAAGGGGAAAATATAACTAGTCGAACCTCCATTTTGAGAGGCAATAACACGACTCCACCCATTCACGTGGGTTTGGCCCAACATTCATTAAAATGGGTCGGGGGGCGCGGTCTCTCACACTTCCCCATTTCACTCCTTCAAACACACCATGCCTCTCTTTGAAAATCTTCCTTATTTGCACAATTTCTTCTCAAATCTTCAAGAAAAAGGTATGGGTTCTCTCTTTCTCACTTCATATTTCATGTATTGAGCATTATTTTGTTGTTTTATGAGTTGTCACTGTGATTTGAGATATACTATGTTCGAACATGGGTTTGCTTAAAATGTTGGGTTTGGTTGATTGGGGTTGGTTGCTTTTGTTGTTGAATACATTTGCTATCATAATTTAGTCTCATTGTGCTAGTCTTTGTTCTAAGCTTTGTCGTTTGATAGATTTCATACCCATTAGGTATATGGATTTGGGGTTTTATGTGATTTACTCTGTATGGGAGTTTGGGTGTTTCAGAATGTCTGAGATTTTGGATTGTTTGTCTAATTATGCTATGATTTTAAGTTGCCATATCTTGTGTGTGCTTCTGTCTTGAGGGTATAATTTGAACATTTCATATTCATTTAGATATGTCTCATAGACATATGTTCTATTTTGCCTGAATGTGGTTTCCACTGTCCATATATAGCTGATTAATACTTGTTCCAATCTATATCAATACAGACTGAACTAGTTTAAGTTACTGAGTTCTTATTTGAGCTATCCTTCTTTAGTTCTCAACTGTGCCTGGTCTGTGTGTTGACTTGACATTCTGTTACTCCCTTTGCAACTAACTTGTTACTAATATGTGTGCATTTCCACATATTGTGTTCTACTCTTGTTGTGGCCTCTTCTGCTTGTTTACAGATGGCTCCCACACCTAATAAGAAGAAGACCCCTGCTAAGAAGGCTGACAAAAGGCTGAAAATGGACCATAACTTGTTTAGGTTTATTCAGCACTTTGAGAGGTACAGAGATTCTTTCATGAAGGGAACAATTATGCAGGAAAGGTTTGTGGATATAAATGACTTGAAGGATACCTTCATTCTAGAATGCTTTGAAGGCAGAGGATGGGATAAGTTACTGGGTGACCTACCTGCAGTGTGTGAGCCTTTAATAAGGGAATTTTATGCAAATGTGAGCATAAGGGAAGATGAGTTGAATTGCTGGATTAGAGGACATGAGTTCACCATAGATGCACATGATATTGATGAAGTTCTAGGGCTTGAGGGATTAGAAGATCATGATTTCACCAACTATAAAGATAGGATGCTATCTTTAGACACTGTCCAGACTTAGATTGGTGGTGTTAAAGAAGGGAGATGTCTCAACACTAATGCCTTTCCTGTTGACATGAGGTGTTTGACCACCATCATGATGTTCAATTTGTATCCTATAAGAAAGATGACTACTCTTACTAATGCCAGAGCTATCTTTCTCATAGAGCTCAAGGACAAAACCTTCATTGACATCATCTCTCACATATATGACACAATTATGGATGAGACTAGAACCACCTCCAGGCCTAAGCTGATCTATCCTAGTCTTCTTATGAGACTGTTCAAAGCAAAAGGTGTTGCAATCCCTCAAGATATCAGTCTCATGACTCCACTGTTAGCAATAAACAAATTAACCATCACAAGGGTACAAGTTCGTCTTCTAGGTGATGAAGAGGTGGGTGACCAAGGAGAAGGTGATCCTATGGAAATTGAAGCAGAGGCTGCAGGACAGACATCCATACATAGAAGCAGAGCCAAAATGATCAGAGCTTCAACCTCATCAGCTGCACTTTCAGATGCATTTCAAATCATCCTGGAGAGGATTGATGGACTCAGAGAAGTTCAGAATGAGCATACTGATAGGATGGCAGTAATTCAGGATCAGCTCAACATACTTTCAGCCAAATTTAACAGCCTTAACACCTAGCAGTGACCCTTTGGCCATTCTGGTCAAAAAGGAGGAGAATTTTTTAGGGGCAGCTCTTGAGGGGAAGTGCCATTTTGAGGGGGAGCATGCCCTAAACAGTGTTTACTCAGTTTATGTTTCAGTTTTTACTTTATGTTTTGTATGTTATGTTTGGTTAATGCTCTCATTATGGTTTTGATACACTAAGGTTAAAATATTGGTCTAAAGGGGTTTAAAGGTTTAAAATTCATGGATTTGTTTGTCTTTGAAACTTTGGTTTATTAATACTTAAGATGTTATTCAGTTTTTATTTACTCTTTGTACCTGTTGCTTTTGTAAGCTTTTAAGGTTTTTAGGTCTTTGTACCCATGCTTTGTAGCTTAAGCACTTGCTGTTAAATGTCTTGCATTTTCTTTAAGTACACCACTCTTGTGCCCTTGTAGGATCTTGTTCCTAAATGCATATTTGTTTTGTGCATTGGTAGAGTGTTGGACATGCACATGATACTTTGCAAATAAGCTTATTAGCTTGCATGTTCGGATGTTCATTCCTTGAGTGAATGAGCATTGTGATCACTAGTATATAGTGATTGCCTGTTTGGTCAAGCCATGGTTTATTGATTTATCCCATTTTGCTTGATCGCATTGTGCTTGCTTCATATGCATTACAAGTTTTCTGCATACAATGAACTTATTGTGTTGTTGTGTTTTAGGAGATATTTGGTCTTATGGTTCAAGAGCTTCACAAATTCTAGAGTTAGGTGTGAGTGAGTTTCCAATTGTTCCCAACTCACGCGTTAAGTCTAGAGTTTGTTGTAGGGTTTTGTCACGGAATAGCCAAAGGGGGAGATTGTAAGGTTGAATTTAATCAACCATTTTGTTGGCTTTATTCCGTGCTAATTTTCTTATATTTCAACACTTAGAAACCCTGTATTTAGATGGAATTTATGTAAGGGTAGTGAGTGAGAGAGTGTAAAGAAATGCTCAAGATTGTGCAAGGATGCAGGGATTTGTGGTTGGGACTCGCAAGTGACTCGCGATTGGCAAGCCGCCAACTATAGCACATGAGTGAAGCGTACGAGAAGATGAACAGTCATGCCAGCTGGTGCACTATAGGACAAAAGGTCCAGCCTAGCTGTTCTGTTATCTCGCGGCTTGAACTCGTGACTCAATCAAGTTGTGAGGCCAAGCCACCAACCAGCTCTATTTTGAAAAACCTAACTCTTCGCATTCCTTTCTCACTCTAGTATAAATACCCCTTATACCCACAAAATGTAGAGAGTTTCCAAAGAGAATTTTGAGAGAGAAATTTTTGAGAAAAACAAGATTGATTCATCTACAATCTTCACCTAAGAGACACTTTAAATTCCCCTACTCTCACCTTCTCCATTGATACATCCTTGAGAGGTTCTTGACTAAATCCTTTTCTCACCATACCCACGTCTGTAAGAAGGTCTTTTGGTGCTTAGGGAAGCAGTTTGGAGAGTCTATTGCTGTTCATGTATCCCAACTTCATTTTCTAGTGGATTATTGACCCCTTGGAGGGTGGCGGAGAGTTTTTACGCTAAGGGCTTCGGTTTCCTCTTCGATAACACATCGCCCTGTTGTCTTTGTATTTGCATCTCTCTTCCCTTAATCTTTACCATTTAATTTCTGCTGTGGATGTGATTCTAAATTGGTTTAGATTGTTTATCAATTTTGTTATTGGCTTATGTTTATGTTTCACACATTTATTGTTTGATTATAAGCTTGAATTGATAATTTGTAATTTGGGGGTCTAAATGTTCATTGTGTTTTACATTGTTTTTGAACATTCAATATTAACAGCTACATTTTTTAGAATATTATAATCATAATATGAACCTTAAAAACAATGAAAAAAGAAAAAGAACAAGAATTCGTTGACAACAGGATATCAATATCACGTAGGCACGAGGGAGGGATTCAAAATAGAAATGACATGTAGTTTGACACTCTCAATTCCCACCATTCAATTTTCCACTATCCTTTGTCATTTCCAATGCAGTCACATGCTTGGGTTCATAAAATTAAAAATCAGTACAAAAGAAAGCCAAAAAAAGAAGAAGAAAAAGAAGAAGAAGAAGAAGAAGAAGAAGAAGAGGTTAGCATCTGGAGGTGAGGGCGAAACAAAGAAGAAGAGTAAGATGCTTGGGTTAGTCATCTAGAAGTTAGTCACATGGTTGGGTTCACATGATGAAGGCTGCTTGCTGTGAGGGTTGATTTCTTCATTTTTGCTTTTTCCCTTCTTCTTCGTTGTCTTCTTCTTTCTCTACTTCTTCTTCTTCTTCTTCTCTATTTTTTTATTTTTATTTTTCTCCCTTTCATTTGGTTCTAGATCTAAAAAAACCCAAAGTACTGCTGAAGTATTGGCCGAAACTTTGCCCCAAAAAAGGAACCATCTGAACCTCAAAAACCGGTCACGGTTCTCAGAACCATACAGTCCGACCACGGTTCGCATGAGTCCCTATTTTTTTCCCATAGAGCGATTCTTAAAGCTAAAAAACCACAAAACTGAGAGGTTCGCAGTTTTCCCGATTAGACCGTACGGTCCTATCCGAGTTTCAAAAAAAGAAAAAAAGAAGGAGAAGAAGGAAACTGTTGAATTATAAAATGAAATACTAAAAATGATACCTGTAGGGACTGGGTTTGAGCACTATTCCTAAGGGATAAGTGAACTCAAGCCCAACAAGCCCAATACAATAAATTTGTAGAGAATGGGTAGAAGAACTGGGCTTTGATGAGTGTAACAACAGTTGGAGATGATTTAAAGAATGAATAAGTGAAACAAATAGGGACTTGGGCAAGCCATTCAATCCTCGGCACTAGTCCAAGGAGTTTCAACTTATTATTTCTTGAGTGATAGTGACAATGGTTACAAAGTTAGTTTAGATTGCTACAATGCTTTCTCTGATAAAATTTTCGATCCCTTTTCTCAGAGCTCCTTCTTCCTTATATACTACTTTCTTCTTTCATCTCGACCATACACGTGCAGGTTAGATTTGCTGTTGCTGGTCTTTGTCACATCAACCTCCTACCAAAGCTCTTAGGTAGTAGCTGTGACTTTGAAAAGTCACTGATCAAGTATCATTTCCACATTAATGTGGTCAGAGTGTCAGTTGGGGAGCATTTAATGTGAAGGCAGCAACTTTTCCTGGAATTGCTCTACCGCCATGCTCTAGTGTGCTTACTTGCTGTACTTATCATTTTCCTTTGAGTGCTTTGGAGGATTGTCTTTGCTAGTAAATCACTTTTCTTCTACCTCGACTTTGGCTAGCCAGGGATAGAGTTGTCCTCGGCATGGTTTCCTAGGTTGCCATGGTCACCACTGTCTTTGTCATATGCATTTATGGATCTCGGCATGGGCCTCAGGCCCAGTACAAAAGGTAGATGTATATCACTGGGTTTTATGACCCCACAATAGCCCCTTAAAATTCTGCTGTCTAGCACTTCGGACAGAAATGAGGATTTTGATGTCTTCGGGCGTACCTTAGGCTTATCACGTCTTGTCTTCTGCCGGCATCAGTGCCTTTTTAACTGCCCAAGGCATGTTCCTGACGCTTCAGCATCTGGAGCGCCCCCTCATTAAATTCCTGTGGTTGGTTGCCCCCCCCTCCACGTTCTACAGTGCGATGGCAATCCAACAGTGGAGAGATTTTTTTTTTTTTTTTAAAAAAAAAAAACTCTTGAGCAGGAAAACTCCTGCTGCTACTTCGACTTGGGTATAAATACCCATTTAAATCAATTTGCCCAAATTACCTTTGCATCCAAGAGCTCCTGCGCACATACGTTGAATCTGCCAATATTTCTCACTCATTCGTGTCTCTTCAAAAGCCTGTCCGAGGATACTTTCCTCATCCTTGTAAGTTTTTTCCAAACTTTTCAAACTTTCTTTACTTTCCTTTCTCTGTGTCTTTCTTCCTTCGCCTCTTTTTCCCAACTTTCTTTAGCTTCTCTAAACTTTTCCTAGGGATGGGTAGATTTAAGAGTTTGGTAGAGTCTGAGGAAGGGATGGAAAAATTTAAGGCTGACTACAAGATTCCACCCAATGTGGATCTAAGATATTGTAAGGAGGACGAATGGCATTTTCGAAGGGAAGAAGGTGAGGTGGTGATTCCTATGATCGCCTTCATAGAAGGTGGTGTGAGAATCCCTTCGGGGCTGGTGATGAGGGATTACCTTAGGTTTGTTAGGTTAGCCTCCACTCAATGCGTCCCAAACGTCTTCAGAATATTAGGGTGTGTAGACGCCGTAAATGAGAAAATGGAGCTACAGTTGACCCATTAAGATGTGAATTAGGTCTACAGCCTTCACCAATTGAAGGGGAAGGGGTTAAAAACAAGTCAGCCTAAAATCAGGCTCATACAGTGCCTTCCTAAGTCTAGCAAGGGACTAAATAAAGATTTTCTGATTATGTCCGGGGAGTAGCATGATGGCATCCCTTGCCCGACGGAAGAGGGGCAACCAGGTAGGGCTCTAGGGATAGGAGTAGGACTTGTTCACTGCCTTATCGTGATTTGTGTTGTTAGGCTGCTAACCCATTCCTTTTCATGGTTCTGCAGATAGACGTGCCATTGAACCAAACTTCAGTTTGGTTAACAAGGAGAGCTTGGACAACATCCTCAAGGCCGAGGTGTTTATGAACGAGGACGACAATCAGCTCAAGGCCTCTCACTTGATACTGGGATATACGACAATCTCTCATGCTTTCCAACCTCCAAAGTGTGTTATTAAGACTCGTGATCCACATCTCTATAGGATCAGTGTCGCAGTTGAGGTTTCCTGCTCCCTGAGGGTGCTTTAATTCCAGAGGGCGTACCCTTGGTTGGTTCTTCTTCTTCTCATCCCGAGGTAAAGGGAGAGGAAGAAAAAATAGAGAAAAAAGAAGAAAACGTTGAGTTAGGTTCGTTCGAGGATGAATTTGAGGTGTTCAATAGAGCTCAGTCGTCTGAGGCCCCTTCTGGTGATTTCAGCGACCCAAACTGTACTGAAGTAGACTTCCCCTTAGCAATAGCTCCTTTTGAAGAAGATATGGGAATATAGAGGAGACAAAAAAAAAGTTGCTGAACTTGATAGAGTCCCAGCCAGGAAGGAGACACAAGGGAGAACAGCTCAAAACAAACCACCTTCCCCTTCTTAGAGCAAGCTCCCTTCTGCTACATCCAAACTTCCTCCTCCTCCTCCTAAGCCAACCCTACCGCCGAGACCTGAGCCTTTCGACCCCAAATGAAAAAGGGAGTCAAAGGGCAAGGAGGTGATGGAGGTTGAAAAGTCTCGCCCCACACTGGAAGAGGAGGCCCAACAAGCCGCCAAGTAACAGAAAGTTAGGCACAGGGGATCTGAGAAGAGGGTCAATCCTCTGCCTGAGCCCCAGGCCTGGCTCCTAGCTCCAATGCTCGATGGGGCCCCCCTGATGGACAATGCTTCCATCAGGGACTTCTAGGAAGGCACCGGCAGTCATGTGGCTGATGCTTTAAAGAGGGCCCTATTGCTACCCTCGGACATAGCCGAGCTGCGATACTTTAGGAGGCAGGAGGTCTTCCTCAGCCTCAAGAGGTACTTGGGCATGGTAAGGTTTCCAACTTACTTAGCCTTTGTTCTCTGTTTACCTTGTACTTGTTCTTTTTTTTTTTTTTTTTTAGCCTTTGTTCTCTATTTACCTTCCATTTGTTCCCTTTTTTAGGCTGTTCAGGCCACGTTTAGGGTAGAGGAGATAGCCAACAACTGCGGCAGACAACTAAAAGATGAGAGGAATAGGCATGTTGCGGCTGTAGAAGCCTTTAGCATTGCCGTCCAATCTACCAAGGACCTGAGAAACAAGTTGTAGGACAAGGAGAGGGCGCGAAAAAGTGCAGATTTGGCTTTAGTGGGTGCGTAGAAGCAAGTCGAAGACCAAAGGCTACTTCTTCACAAGGCTGAGGACCAATTGGCTGCTGCCAAAGGGCAGATTGAGTCCTTGAAGAAAAAACTGGAAGGTGCAGAGAAAGCCAAGGACACTATGGAGAAGGCTAGTGACAAGGAAGTGAAAGCTCAGGCGGAGGCAGAGAAAGATAGGGAGCAAGTAGAGGAGACTAAAGAGCGAGCCGAGCAGGAAGCTTATGAGATAGGGGTGGCTGAAACTGAGACCAATCTCAAAGCCCAAGTAACAGGGCTATGCAGGCTCTACTGCTTCCAAGTTTAGGTCGAAGCCCTTAACAAAACTAGGGTTGAGGCTTCATCTGAACTTAGGAGAGCAGAGAACGTGTATTACCCCCTGCTCTCCGAGAGTCTGCTCCTACCATTTTTGAAGCCGATACTGCCCCCGAAGCAGTAGAGGCAGGTCAAGATAGTGCCACCAACGCTCTTACTCCCCTTAACAAGCCTGCCAAGGAGACTGAGCATCCTGGGGTGTCAGAGAAAGAGAAAACCATTAACCAGGAAGTACCCCAGGATGTGATGAAGCCTCCAACTGACCCTCAAGTTGTTCCTGCCGAGAAGGAGGCCCTTGAGAAAGTGGAATTAGTCTTGGCCTCCCTTGTTGTGCCCCTCAAAGTCATTCCCCTAAGCTAGGATTCTAAAGCCTCTAACACAGCCTCTCAGCAGCCTTCCAAGGACAAGTTGACTATAAAGCTGAAGAAATAGGCTATTTTTTGTTTATTTGTGTTGTTGTTGTTGTTGTTTTTTCTTCTTCTTTTTTTTTTTTTTAGGTGTACTTGAATTTTTTGTAATGAAACTGCCATTTTTGTAATGAAACGTGTGCACTTCTTTCAATGATAAGGCCCTTTGCTTATATAATTCGTGTTTTTACTAACATTTGAGTAATCCTAGTAGTGTGACTCATCTTTCATTGAACAAACAATCAAAAAAATACTAAGTCCACAATGTAAATTCCAACTTAGGCTTTAATTGATAATTGAGTAATCTCAGTAATGCAATTTGCTTTCTATAGGGTGGGCCACAAAAGAATTTAAGTTTATAATGTAGATCCCATACCTTCTAGGTTCATGCATTATGGCAGGCCATGCAAACGTACATTTTTTATAAACTTATTGATCTCAAGGAGACTCTATAATATTGACTATAAAGGAAAGATAAGCCTAGTGTACCTTGAAATGCTTTAAGTGATGCTCATGGATGGACATTTGTTTACATCTTTGTTGAATAAGGACATGGCAGGTGATCTAAGGAGTCAGGCTTTATTTAGGGTCCTGTTTATCACTTAGATAAATGTCTAAAGTAGCTCATTTCCTCAAGGCTTGTGGTCTGAGGATCCATGCAATACCTTGGTTCTGTGTAACACTTAGATAGTTGCTAGAAGTTATTAGTTTTCCCAAGGTTTGTGGTTCGAGGATCCATGCAAGACCTTGGTTCTGTCTAATACCCAGAAGTTATTAGTTTCCCAAGGTTTGTGGTCTGAGGATCCATGCAAGACCTTGGTTCTGTCTAATACTTAGATAGTAATGAATTGCATGACATGTAATTACAATAAATCAAAGTGCAAACAGAACTGCTTTCATTAATAATAATACATTCTTAGGTTATTTACATTCCATGGGCGGAGTACAGCTTTCTCATCTAAGTCTTCTAAATAATATGCACCCATTCTTGCTACTGAAGTGATGCGATATGGTCCTTCTCAGTTGGGCCCCAACTTTCCCCAGGTCGGGTTCTTGGCACTACCCAAAACTTTTCTCAGCACTAAGTCTCCTAGTGCTAGTGGCCGTAGCTTTACAATAGCATCATACCCTTGCTTGATTTTCTGGTGGTAATAGGCTAGTTGGATCATTGTCTTTTCTCTTTTATCTTCAATTAAATCCAAACTCTTTCCTAGCAGTTCATCGTTGTTGCTCAGAGTGAAAGTACTTGTTCTCAGCGTTGGGAAGCTAGTCTCTAGGGGGATAATAGCCTCGGAACCATAAGTCATGGAAAAGGGAGTCTCTTCTATTGACCGACATGGTGTAGTCTGATATATCCACAGGACGTGTCGCAGCTCTTCCACCCATCTTCCCTTCGCATCATCCAACCTCTTTTTCAGTCCATTGACTATGACCTTATTAACAGCCTTAGCCTGTCCATTTCCTTGGGAGTAGGCCGGAGTAGAATACCTGTTTGTAATTTCCAAGTCACAATAGTATCTCCTGAAGGCCTTGCTATCAAATTGAAGGCCGTTATCCTAGATGAGGGTATGAGGGACCCCAAATCGAGTAATGATGTTCATCTAGATAAACTTCTTAGCATTCACATTCCTGATGTTAGCCAGGGGCTCGGCTTTAACCCATTTGGTGAATTAGTCTGTGTCGACCAATAGGTATCTCTTATTACCTACGACTTTAGGGAAATGGCCTACAATATCCAAGCCCCACTGAGCAAACAACCAAGGACTAGAGAGAGGATTGAAGACCCCTCCTGGTTAGTGGATGTTTGGAGCAAACCTTTGGCATTGGTCACACTTCTTGACATATTCTTGGGCTTCCTTATGCATACCTGACTACCAATATCCTTGAGTGATGGCTCTGTGAGACAGCGATCTTCCTCCTATGTGACTCCCACAAATTCCTTCATGCAACTCATCAGCAATAATTCTGATGCTTCAAGGTGTATACATAGCAAATACGACCTAAAATAAGAGCGCTTGTACAACTTGTGATCCTCGAATAGCCAGAACCGATGAGCTTTTCTTCATATTTTCTCAACTTTTGATTCCTCTTCAGGTAGTGTATCATCTTTAAGAAAACTCACTATAGGATCCATCCAGCTTGGACCCACTCTGACTTGATGGATTTGAACCATGACCTTCTTGACTCTATCTGCTCTGCACAAGTCCTCAACAAGGATGATTCAAGGTAAACCCTGCGCCGAAGAGGTGGCAAGAGTGTCCAATGAATCTGTGTGCATGTTTCCACTCCTGAAGACATGTGACAAGTTGAAGAATTCAAAATCCGATTGCAAGCACCTGACCTGACTCAGGTACTCTTGTATTCTGACATCTCTAGCCTCTAGCTCCCCCTTCACTTGGCCCACAACCAATCTCGAGTCCAAGAATACTTCCACTGCCTTTCCCTCCATTTTCTGTACCATGGTCATTCCTTGCAATAAAGCCTCATATTCGACTTCATTGTCTGTGGCCGAGAATCCTAGTCTCAATGATTTCTCTATGGTAATCTTCTCATGAGATATTAGAAACAGCCCCACCTCGGACCCCCTTTGGTTTGCTGCGCTATCAATATACACTTTCCAGCGTGAGGGTCCTTGCGTGAAGATTGTGCTAACCGATTTTCCATCCATGTTTTGCTCCTCTGTTACCATTTTTATCGAGGGTTCGGCAAATTCAGATATTAAATCGGCGAGGACCTAGCCCTTGACAGAAGTCCGAAGCATGTATTTGATATCAAAAGCCCCTAGAGCTGTGCTCCACATGGCAATTCTTCCTGTGTAATCAGCAATTTGGAGTACAAACTTAAGTGGAAGTTGAGTTAGAACAATAACTGTATGCGCTTGGAAGCAATAAGGGAGTTTTTGCGTGGCATACACTACTGCCAAAATTGCCTTCTCCAATGGTAAATAACGCACCTCGGCCTCATGTAATGATTTACTCACATAATAGACTGGCTATTGTATGCCACCATCAATTTGTATCAACACCAAGCTTATAGCATGAAGGGCCACCACATTATAGGTGAACAAAACCTCGTCGGCTTCAGGGCTGGACATGATGGGTGGTCGGGATAGGTATTCCTTAAGCTGCTGGAAGGCCAAAGTGCAGTCCTTAGACCACTCAAATCCTTTCCATTTTTTCATCAGGAGGTAAAAAGGTTGGCACCTATCCATAGATCTGGAAATAAACCAATTCAAGGCTGTGATCATTCTAGTGAGTTTTTGGACTTCTTTGGGGTTCCGAGGAGGTTGCAAATTATGAATTGCTTTGATCTAATTTGGGCTCACCTCAATTCCCCTATGAGTTACCATATAGCCCAAGAATTTGCTAGACCTTACACCAAATGAGCACTAAGAGGCATTGAGACGCAGTTTGTGTTTCCTTAAGATGTCAAAAATGACTCTAAGGTCTCCTACGTGCTCGAACACCACTTTACTTTTTACCACCATGTCGTCTATGTAGACTTCAATACTCTTGTCCAGCTGTGGGTCAAACATTCTAGTCATCATTCTTTGGTAGGTAGACCCCACATTCTTCAAACCAAAGGGCATCACTTTGTAGTGGTAATTTCCAATAGGAGTCACAAATGCTATTTTTTCTTAATCACCCAGGGCTAGTGGTATTTGACGATAGCCTTGAAAGGCATCTAAGAAGCTCATCCAATGATGGCCTACAGTTGCATCCACTAACTGATCTATCTGAGGTATGGGGAACCGGTCTTTTGGACACGCCTTGTTTAAGTCTGTGAAGTCCACACAAACTCGCCACTTCCCACTCTTCTTCTTTACAACCACGGTGATTGCCAACCACTCAGGGTAGAACACCTCCTTGATAGCCCCTACATGCTTGAGCTTTCTCACCTCGTCCTTGATAGTGTCGGTGTGCTCCTTGGATGGGTGCCGAGGTGGTTGTTTTTTAGGAGTGGCTAATGGATTTACATTTAAATGGTGACATATGAAGTTCGGATCAATTCTTGGGCATCATAAGCGTCCCATGCGAACACATCGATATTTGTTCTAAGGAACCCTATCAATACCTCCTTTTCCCGATGGGGTAGTTGAGATCCCACCTGGAAAAACCTCTCCGGGTCATCGCCAATGATCACCTTTTCTAAATCTTCACATTTTGCTTCCTCGGCTGGTGCATTAATAGGCAATGCCGGGGTCATTAATTGCTATGAGCTTTCTTTAACAAGGGCCGAGGGCTCTGCTCTAGGCTGATATGAGATAATGGCCATCAGGCACTCTCTTGCCGTAGCTTGGCAACCTCAAATTTCCAAGATCCGGCCCTCGGAAGGTAACTTCACTTTCTGATGCAGGGTGGAGGCAACGGCTCCTAAGGTATGAAGCCAAGGTCTGGCCACGATGGCAGTGTAAGGAGAGTAAGTATCCACCACAATGAAGTCGACCTTTACTACCTTCGGGCCAATTTACACAGGTAGTCTAATCTAATCCTTTGGCATGACAATCTTCCCATCAAAACTCATCAAGGGAGAGCTGTAGGGTGTCAAATCTTCTGGTCTCAACTTCAACCCCTTATAGAGATCAGGGTACATGATCTCGGCTCTACTACCATCATCTACCATTACCATTTTCACGTTGTAGCCCTTAATCCGAAGAGTGATTATCAACGCATCGTCGTGGGATTGGATGGTTCCAATTTTGTCTCCTTCGAAGAAACTCAAGACTAGATGAGGATACACTTTGGGTCTTTTCGGCTTTGGGCCAGAGTCATCGGAGAGTAGCCGAGCTACAGACATCATCCTAGAAGGGCATAAGCCCGTCCTTCCCAGAGCAGCAAAGATTTTGTTTATCGTTCTTATGGGTGGTCTTAAGGAAGTGTCTCTCCGAGACTTCTAGTTTACCTAGCCTTGATGATCACTGGAAGGATTCAAGAGGTGCCTCAGTTTCCCTTCTTGGACTAGCTAATCCAAGTGGCTCCAAAGGTTCCTGTAGTCTTCTGTAGTATGTCCGTGGTCCTGGTGGCACCGATAATACAAACTCTGATTACGCTTCATGGAGTCTCCAGCCATCTTATTCGGCCACTCGAAGAATGGCTCATTCTTGATTTTCTCCAAAACCTGATGTACCGGTTCTCTAAATACGGTGTTAATCATCTGCATGTTGGTTGATCCGGATTGCCCTACGAAATCTCTTCTCGGACGATCATTGTTGTATCGGTCCGACTTGAAATCCCTGCTCTTTTGAGGGATAACCTTCTCCGTCCTTTCCTTTGCAGCTAGTCCTCTTCCACTCTTTTGTGTTTGTCAATCCGGTCCATAAGCTAACGTACACTAGTGACAGGCTTGTTAGTCAAGGATTTCCTCAAGCCATGCTCGGTTGGGAGACCGCTTTTAAAAGTGCTGATGGCGACATCATCATAGTTGCCGTTCATCTCATTATACATTTCCCAATATTTATCCGAGTATGCTTTTAAAGTTACTCCCTCATGCATGGATAATGACAACAATGAACTCAGAGGTAGAGGAACCCTGCTATTCGTAATGAAGCAAGAGCCAAAGGCTTGGGTGAACTGCTTATAGGAGTCTATGGAGTTTGTTTTCAAGCTGTTGAACCACCTCATCGCTACAGGTCCAAGGCTAGACGGGAAAACCTTGCACATTAAAGCTTCGTTCTTGGAGTGGACGGCCATTCTTTGATTAAACTGGCTCACATGCTCTACAGGGTCTGTTCGACCATTATAAACAGTGAACATAGGCTGATGGAACCGCTGAGGTAGCCTAGCCCCTTCTATTTTATGCATGAAGGGTGACTTAGAGATTTGATCCAGAGCCTTGCTCATCGCATCATTACCCAAGTCCCTACTAGATGGGCCCTTGTATTTTCGTCTATGATGGTGCTCGTCTTCATAAGAGAAGGTCTCGCTTAGGGGAGTTCTTGATATCTGCCTGTAACTGCCGTCCTCTTCATCATTAGAAGATATGTCAGAACTGGAAGGAGACCGCCTCCACTGTGCATGGCACAGTTTCTTTTTCAAGTCATCTATCTCCTGCTGCATGGCTTGGTTATTGTTTTGTCTCTGGGATACGCGACTGCCCACTTGGGAGTGGCTTCTGCTCGTCTGGGTGGTATGCACACTCCCCTCTCGATTCCTTTCATTTTCCTGATTTTGTTCATATTCAGAGTCAGGAAAATTACCCTGTCACTAGGATCCTATGGGTTCTATCCGTTGGGGACCTGCTTGGCATGGGTTTTCTTGGTGTGGACCTGATCCTACCATGTCTAACTATTGCACTCACGAACACACAAATTCTTTCCCACAGACGGCGCCAATTGTAGGGACTGGGTTTGAGCACTATTCCTAAGGGATAAGTGAATTATAGCCCAGCAAGTCCAATAAAATAAATTTGTAGAAAGTGGATAGAAGAATTGGGCTTTGATGAGTGTAACAACAGTTGGAAATGATTTAAAGAATGAATAGGTGAAACAAATATGGACTTGGGCAAGCAATTCAATCCTCGGCACTAGTCCGAGGAGCTTTAACTTATTATTTCTTGAGTGACAGTGACAATAGTTACAAAGTTAGTTCAGATTGCTACAATGCTTTCTCTGGTAAAATTTTCGATTCCTTTTCTCAGAGCTCCTTCTTCCTTATATACTACTTTCTTCCTTCATCTCCACCATACATGTGCAGGTCAAATTTGCTATTGCTGGTCTTTGTCACATCAACCTCCTCCCAAAGCTCTTAAGTAATAGCTGTGAATTTGAAAAGTCATTCCTCAGGTATCATTTCCACATTAATGAGGCCAGAGTGTCAGTTGGGGAGCATTTAATGTGGAGGCAGCAGCTTTTCCTGGAATTGCTCTACCACTATGCTCCAGTGTGCTTACTTGCAGTACTTATCTTTTTCCTAGGAGTGCTTTGGAGGATTGTCTTTGTCGGTAAATCACTTTTCTTCTACCTCGGCTTTGGCTAGCCAAGGACAAAGTTGTCCTCGGCACGGTTTCGTGGGTTGCCATGATCACCATTGTCTTTTTCATATGCGTTTATGGGTCTCGGCATGGGCCTTAGGCCCAGTACAAAAGGTGGATGTATATCACTGGGCTCTATGACCCCACAATACCAATGGCTTCTTCTTTTTATTGTTTGGTTGATGTTCTTTAAATATAATTTTCAGAAAAATCGTATCCTATTTTTCTTGTTTATAACAAGATTTTGAAAATGGCTAAGAAGATGTTTTCAAAATAAAAATGTTTTTAATGATATAGTTGTAAATAAATTGAAAATAGTTGACCCCACAAGTTTGTCCAAACTCTTCCATCTCTTTAATAAAGGAGGTTATCTTTATTACAAAAAAATTCTCACACTTCAAGTTTGAAACTTATCATTATAAAAAATAAATAAATAAATAAAAAAAGGTACATGAGCTCTATTCCCTTATCATTATTAAAAAAATAAAAAAGTAATCTATAGATTATATACGTTTATTTTTTGTAAATTTTTTTTTTTAAATCTCAAAAATAAAAATGGTCACCCAAACAAATTTTTTTTTTCAATATTTTTAAAATTATTCTTAAAAGTGGGAGCTAAACATTTATGATGTAAAAATTATTATCTAAAAACTAGTTTCAATTTAAAAAATAATTATCTCCCAAACTAGTTTCAAAATAAATTTTTTGAAAAATGTTTTCAAAAAAAAAAAAATCACCTACCAAATAGGTCCTTAATGTTCTTGTCAAAATATTTTAAGAATGATAAAGTTAGAAGTTTTTTTACTTACATATGAACATGATAGTTAATTTTTTTTCTTTTTGAGAAGGTCATTTGAAGCGTGTGCATCATAAGGATGACCATCTGCGATATTCCAAGCTTCGGGTTTTTATTTGTAATTTTTGAGTAGTTCCAAGCTTCAGTTATCTCATTTGTGCGTCGCAGACAATATAATGTTTTCTACAGGCAATACGGTGTGCATTTTATAAGTACTTATACAATATGTATTTATGTATTTATTCACTTATTTGAATATGTGGGCTAACAATATTTGAACAAATATTCATTGGGTTATTTTACTTATTTATATACTGTTCTTTAGGATCTTGAATCTTGTTGTTTTGTGCACAGACTGGGTCGTAAGGCCCATCCTCTGAAGAGAACCAGACCCAACTCTCTTAAACTTGAAAAGTCTTAGACCAGTCCGCAAATAGCACAAAAAAGCCAACTATAGTTATCAAGAAATTTTTAGGCAAAAATGTAAAACTAACCTTCTAACTTTTAGTTTTTTTTATTTTATTTTAGCTCTCTAACTTTTAGTTTTGTCATTTCAGTCTTATAACTTTCGATTGTTATTAATTTGATACTCCGCTAAACTCTAATTATGTCCTGCCGTTTTTAAATAAATTTCGGAATTTAAAGAAAATTATAAAAAAAAAAAAAAAAAAAAAAGGGTAAGGGAACGACGACGTCGTTGTTCCCCTTGCCTGAAATCAAAACCCACGCACGCGGCTACCTTAAATCAAATCAATCAATGAAAACCGATGCCGACCGAATCATGTTCCTTTTGTAACTTTTAATAATTACCTCTCCCACCAAAATGCCGTCGACGACGACTCTCAATTCTGACAGTATAATAAATCCTTAAAACCAAATCTCAACTCTCGTATCTCTCATAAGTACAACAACAAACACAAAACACTACTTATTGGTGCCTTTTTCTCTGTGCCTTGCTTTTCTTACTCAGATTGTTCTTTTGGTGGGTTTTGATTTCAGTCCCCTAAATGTTTTCTTTATTTTTAATATCAGTTTTTTTTTTTTAATTTTCTTTAAATTCCGAAATTTATTTAAAAAAAAAAAAACCAAAACAACGTCATTTTGACTTAATTAATGGCAGAACATAACTAGAGTTTAACAGAGTACCAAATTGACAACAATTGAAAGTTAAAGGATTAAAATGATAAAACTGAAAATTAGAGGACTGAAATAAAAAAAACTAAAAATTAAAAGATCAGTTTTGTATTTTTGCCAATTTTTTAAATCTCATCCTAAAAAATTTTGTCCCATTTAACGGACGACATATGACCTGCCACTAGAGAGCCCCTACGATAGTTTGTTCTATAATATTTTAATTTGATAGCATTTTTAGTCACAACTGTGCTGTTTAGCATGGTCATGTTTACAGTTTTATATGTCGATTGTGCTTATGGCCGGAGTGACTTCTTCGTGTCATTAGCTGTTTCAAGCAATATTTTCTGTTTTGTTTTGTTTTTTGTTTTTTTTAATTATTTGTTCTTGAAAAGACTTTTATTATTAGGATTTGTTTATATTATTATAGATTTGAATTTTAATATTTTAATCCGACTATGCCTATGCCTTTTGAACTTTATAGTTTATACCGATTGATGCTAGACCCACAAAACCAAACAATATCTTGGATTCATGTATTGTTCAGCTGGTTGAAGTTGCTCGTTTGGTAACGCGGTTTCAGGCCGCACCTTTTTACAGTATAACTTTTTTCTAGGCATGGTTGCCTTCCAAACCTCCAAGCATTTTGCTCAATGGATTTTATTAATTGAAGTTGAAGATACATTAATAGTCAACAAGAATGCAGAAACACAACAATTGTGTATTAGTATTTATTTGAGAAATGATATGTCTACAACGTTTTTACAATAAATTCTAAGTGGTAAATTATTACTGGTTGTTATTATTGGGGCAAAAAAGTAATCTTAGTGTTAGTTTCAAATTTGAACCAATAACAACTAACTACCTATGATTTGTTATAAAATTGTTGTAGACGTAACATCTCTCTATTTATTTTACACAAGAATGCGGAAACACAGAAATTTATCACTGAGCAATCAAACAAACACACAAATTACATACGCTTTGGACCTATACTACTTTTGATAGTAAATATTGTTTGTAATAGAGTGAGTGCTAGAATAATAAAAGCCGTGATGGTAGCAGTTCCTTTCCAAGGAGAGTTAAAATATTGATGTATTAATTTCGCCTTATTTCTGTTCCAAAATCCCTCAGCGAATGCATTTAATTTTTCACAGAGATTGAAGTAATTAGCGTTCGTACCTCTCCTTATGATTCCTCTGTTAAGCTTGTTGATCATAGATGTCACTACTTCGCTGTCTCCTAAGCAATTAACAATGATTTCCTTCTTACTAAGCGAATCCACGTCTTTGGTAGTATTGATAAGATGATCCAAAATTATATAGAAATCAGTGAAGTATGTGTTTAATCTAATATTACATTGCTCTAATGCCATAACGTTTCTCACAAGAACTTCCATATCATCCTCGAAAGTTAAGGTTGGGATTTTCAATTCTCCATTTTTGAAATCCAAGTCCAGTACGCGTGTTGTTGGAGCCTTCGTAAACTTTACTCCTGCCTTATGCAGCTGGCTTTCTGTTTGAACCTTCGTAAACTTTACTCCTGCCTCATGCAGCTGTGTTGCAGAGTACTTAGGAAAAATTTTGTCTCCGTCTGTGTCTAATATCTTAGAGGATTCAGGTAGTTGAAAAGTTCTAAGCAGATAGGTGAAGTGATTTATTCCCTCATTAGAAACAGAAATGGGGGTTCTCTTATAAATGTTCAAGGTCTTAAAGAAGTCAAAAGTAAGATGAATCAAAGAACTGTCGTTTAAGCCACTGGGGAATGCAAGGTTGAATAGCATCTGAATAATAACAAAGAACGGAAGCTGATTTTCAAGTAATAACAAGTCGCGGAACACCGTATCAAGTAGCCATGCTTCCACTAATAAAGGATCTTCTCTTGGCCAACTTTCCGAATTAAATTTCAAGAAAAGCTCCAAAATGAAGCTCGCATCCACAGTGGCGACTCCAGAAAATTTTTTCAGGGTGTTCCTCAACAAGCATAAATTACACAATCTAATAAAATATATATATATATATATATATTGACAACAACAACAATAAAAAAAATACGCAAATACATAAAATTTACAATTGCCTTCTACAAGTTTTCATATTTTGAAATTATTGCATGATAGTCTCATTATCAATGCTACAAACTACATCTTTTTCAATATACACAACCAAGCAATCATTCTTCCACTGATCTTCCATTCGATTGCACAATTCATTCTTTATATATTTCATTACTGAAAAACTTCTTTCTACTAAAGGGTCAAATCTAACTTCACAAGCAAATAGACTAATGGATAAGTCTCATGCTTCCCTGTGCTTACTAACTTTTCAGTATGTTCACTAACTCCTTGAAGCTCTAAAAAGAAGTCATTGTTGCGCATATCAAAAATGTAATTCTGAAGTTGAGAGTCAAGTGCTAAAATATCTGGGATTTGTTTACAATTATAGCACACACTGTGTATTTTTTTTTTTTAAATTTTTTTTGCGAAGGACATGTTTTTTTTTTTGATAATCTTGCAAAGGATATGTTAAGATACCAACACACGTATTTAAAATTGGACATGTGCTATAAAAGGCACTTAACACCAACTTCACCCGCTGTTTTTTTTTTTTTTTTTTGAGAAACAAACACATATGAAGGAGAGAGAAATGAATTCTACCACAAAGTCGAAGCACAACTTCACCCGCTGTTGAAAATACAAATTAAACAGTGAAATCTCTTATAGTATTAGAATTTATTGACACCATTCTCTTTCTTCTACCTTGGTGTTAGAAATCTCTTAACTGACAAGGTGGAATCATGAATGTTATACACCTTCCCCAAACTACCCTTGACCAAAGAGTAAAAACTCAAGTCTTTTAGACTTAAAAAGAAAGCCCACAAATGTAAATATTTACTCTGAAACCCAACAACATCACACAACCAGAACTCTCAACATCTCAATTTATTATCCTACGGAAAAAAAACCACTCAATTTATTACAGATACCACCATTAAGACAAAACTAAACCCAAACAGACGTACACACATTTTCTGTTTGAAACTTACAATTGACTATACTCTGAATACAAACAGACATTGCAGATCACATCTGTTGGGTTTGGAAATCAATTCATCAAACAATAGACAGTCACTCTCTCTTCCTTACAAAAAGTCCTATCCGTAGGGGCGTTGACGACGACGATGCGGAGGGGCGAGCGAGCGATCTGATGATTCCGATCCCCGTCTGTTGCTCGGAGCGAGCAATCCGATCTGGCGATCTCAAGCGGCGTTGCAGCAAGCGAGCGAGCGAGCAAGCGATCAGCGATCCGATCTCAAGCGGCGTTGCAGCAAGCGAGCGATCCGATCTCAAGCGGCAACGGCATTGAAAAAAACCCGTTGCTCTGTCTTTAGGTTTGGACTGGATTTTAGTGATTTCTTTTCTTTTTGATAAAGCCTTTAGTGATTTCAGATTTAGACTTTAGGGATTGAGGTGTTGCTCTGGTTTTTTTTTTTTTTTTTGGAGAATCCGTGGGTTTGATACGTTGGGCTTGCCGTGGGCTCTGTTACAATTTTTTTTTTTTTTTTTTTTTTTAATTTGAGGATGTTCCTCATTCTGTGATTGAGGGTGTTCCTAATACAGAGGAAATATAAAAATTAAAAAAATAAAAAAAATTTTCAGGATTTTTTTCAAGTCAGGGTGTTCCTAGGAACACCCTAAGTTGTAAGTGGCGTCGCCACTGACTCCAATACCAAAAAGATCAGGTAACCTCGTCTCCCAGTTCATGCAAACCCTTAGACTACGCACTCTTATTGTATATGATCATTCTGCGTAACTAGGGGTATTCATGAACTAGCAGCCGTGGCCTACCATCACCACCTTTCAGAGTTGGAGTGCAGAGAGCTCCAATGGATCCACTTCAAAAACTCTAGAACAAATACATATACACCACTAACAAGTAGATATACACAACTAGATATGTAGAAGCACGACTAAATATGTAGAGGCAGATTGTGTAATATGTATATATACAGAGAAAGTCACAGATAGACAGGACTAAAAATTTAGAGGCAGATTGTCTAATACACATAGAGTCATAGATAAACACGACTAAATATGTAGAGGCAACTTGTGTAATATATATAGAGTCAAATTTGATTGCACGTGACCAAAACCTAAAAATAAGAAACTACTTTCCAATTTGAAATTGTGAAATGGACTAGTATATAGTCCTCATACCAATATTTAAGAGAACCTTTTCATACAAAACAAAATTGACAGATTACCCTAGATAAATCCAATTGATACAGGTGAATGTGAAGTAGAACTCATTGACCAATTGAAAATAATTTTTGGACCAAAATTCAATGAAGACATAATTAGATCATTTATGTATGTTTTTAGACCCCTTAAAATACAAGTTGTTTAACCTAGTTATTTAACCAAGTGATTACTTAGACAAATTATTCATTTCTAGGTTAACACATTCAAATCATATTATGTAAATAATGCGAAAATATAAAGAACACACGATATAATAATCTAGGAAAACCAAATCAGTAAAAAACCTAGGTAGGATTTAACCTAGTTATCTTCAAGGTAAAACAGATCCACTATGAAAGTATTGAACTTTTTACAATAGAATTTAGACCACTAATATTCTATTGCTACCTCGAGTAGAAAATTTACTACTATGACCACGTGATAGCTCCAAGTCCATAGACTACCTCTTTCTTTGATCCACTGCAACCACAAGTTCTCTTACTTGTAACTTTGAAACTCCACTCAAAGGTTTTAGATCTTCTTTAATTTCTTTATGCAGCAACTAAAGCGGTCACCAAGTTCTTGACATGAATCCTGATCTTGATAACTCTAAGTGTGTATTAAAGTAAACATCTCTAGATCTCACAAAAGATTCAACACATAGCACATCAAAGACCTCTAAAAAGTAGTTAGGGTTTTTCCTTTTATACTTGGAATAAAATATAAAAATCTACACATCAAACCGGGCTTGGGCTGAATTGGAAATTTTGCAGAAAAATTAATCTGCATGTGGTTTCATTGATCGAGTTTAATTTTCAATCGATCGAGCCTTGCAGATTTAGTCCAATAAATTCTGCAATCACTCGATTCCAATTTTACAAATAAAAATACTTTGAGCAAGCCTAAACCTTGACTCTATGTTTTGATCATAGTTTGCCAACATAATACAAAATGAAGTTCTAATACATTAGTTCCTAAAGTCTTAGAACCTAACAATCTACTTCAACCTCATACACCCTAAACAATATAAGTTTCACATTTGATTCTCAAAAAAAAAAAAAAAAAAAATCATACATTTTAGTACTACCAATATAAACTTAAAAATTAATTTTTTTATTAAGGAAAAAAAAGGTTACATTTCCTAATTTCCTTTTCATTTATAGTATGATCTATATTTGCTCCCAAGGAAATGAAAGCAAACATTGAATATTCCCACCTTACCTTTTCTTCTTGTCATTATGGTTGCGTGCAATTTCTGCTACTATTTTTTTTTTTTTTGGCAAAGCTAGCTCCCACCACTCCAATTTCTTCATCTCCCCTGTTTCTTATGCTCCCCTTCAATTCTTTTTGCCTTCCTCCTTACCCTCTCAACATTTGTCTCCACAACAACCTCTCTGATCATCTTTGCCACCTCTTCTCTTTCAAGCGTCCCATTCAAGTATCTCTTCACTTCTATAGACGTGGGGAAAAACGCGGCTATAGGACCAGTTTTTTGTAGTGTTGGTAGGTTATCTTTGGTCTCCCGAGAAATATCTACTTCTTGAGCTCCTCAGGCGGACTCATCCTAACTGGACTGGCCTAATCTAAGGAGTAGTTGGGTCCAGTTGTCCCTCAGGAGGATTTTTACTTCATGATTCCTTTTCTTTGGACTTCCCTCAGTATTAATTTATATATTCTCATTTCCAACCATCCAACTTTCATACCAAATACACAACGAGAAATAATATGGATCCCAATATGATGCTGGACCCAACAATGCTTAATTCTTAGAAAAATAGGACATGATAAAATGGAAACAGAATAATTAAAATATATTCTTTGATTTATTTTATATAAGTTTAGAGACATATATTATGGGATCTTTAAATGTTTACATTGTACTTATAATATAAAATTACGTTGTAGAAACGCAAATTTAGGACGTTGGTCATGTAGAACCATTTGTATCGGGGCCATGGTCCCAAAAAAAAAGAAAAGAAAAGAAAAGAAAAAAAATATATATATATATATATAATTTGGAAGAATTGGCTTACAAAATAGGGCCTGACTTCCTAAAAAAAATCCTTTGATCTTATATAAAAAAAAAAGTAATAAATTTGGGAGTATAATTTAGTGTTCGTTGAATGCGTAAATTTTTTCAAAAATTTGTGTTCGTAAGATGTGCAATATTTTCAGCCTTCCTTGATAAATGGTGTACTTTGAACGTATAAAATTATGTATACTCTTTGAGTAACATTGTATGTTGAATGTGCAACCTTTTTTTTTTTTTTATAAAGTGTGTACATTGAACGTGCATAATTTTGAGCGTTCTTCAAAACATTGCGTACTTCAAAAGTACAAAATTATGTAAATTCTTTGAATAATAGTGTTTGATGAATGCGAATTTTTTTTTTTCAATTGTGTGTGTTGAACATGTGGAATTTTGAGCGTTCTTTGAAAAATTGCGTAATTCGCATTTACAAAATTATGTAAATTGTTTGAGTCATAGTGTTTGTTGAATGTGCAATTTTTTTAGAAAAACTGTGTAAGTTGAACATGCAAAAGACTGAGAGCTTTTCGAAAAATTGCTTACTTCAAATGTACGTTATTATGTAAATTTTTTTACAAGAGTGTACATTGAATGTACAAATTTTTTCGAAAAATTGTATGTGTTCATTGAACGTGCAAAATTTTTAGCATTCGTCGATAATTACGTGCTTTGAACATACAAAATTATGTAAATTCTTTGAGTAACAGTGTACGATAAGTGCGCAACTTTTTTTAAAAAATGTGTGTACGTTGAATGTGTGCAATTTTGAGTGTTCTTTGAAACATTGAGTATTTTAAACGTACAAAATTATGTAGATTCTTTAAGTAATTGTGTGTATGTTGAAAGTAGAAATTTGAGTGTTATTCGAAAAATTGTATAATTTCTAATTAGAAAATTATGTAAATTGTTTGAACCATAGTGTTCTTTGAATGTGCAATTTCTTTTTGAAAAGTTGAGTACATTGAATGTGCGAAAGATTGATTGTTATTCAAAAAATTGCGTACTTCGAACGTACATTATTATGTAATTTCTTTGAGTAATAGTGTTCATTGAATGTGTAAAATTTTTTGAAAAATTGTGTTCGTAGGACATGCAAAATTTTTAGCATTCCTTGATAAATTGCATACTTTGAACGTAAAAAATTATGTAATTTCTTTGAGTAACAAACAATGTATGCTTAATGCACAATTTTTTTTTTTTTTTTAAAAAGTGTGTACTTTGAACATGCGTAATTTTGAGCATTTTTTGAAACATTGCGTACTTTAAACGTACAAAATTATGTAAATTCTTAGAGTATGTTTGGTGAATGCGCAATTCTTTTTTTTTTTTGGAAAAACTATGCGTATGTAGAAAGTATGAAATTTTAAGATTATTCGAAAAATTGTGTAATTCGCACTAACAAAATTATATAAATTGTTTGAGTCATAGTGTTTGTTCAATGTGCAATTTTATTTTTGAAATATTGTGTATGTTGAACGTACAAAAGATTGAGCATTCTTCGAAAAATTGCGTACTTCAAACACGCATTATTATGTAATTTCTTTGAGTAATAGTCTTCGTTGGTTGCGCAAAATTTTTCGAAAAATTTTGTTTGTAGGACGTGCAAAATTTTCAACATTCCTCGATAAATGGCATACTTTGAACATACAAAATTATGTAAATTCTTTGAGTAACAGTATACGTTGAATGTGCAACTTTTTTTTAATTATAAAAAAAGTTTCATTTTATTAATTAATTAATAAGTGTAAATAAATTATTTTATATATATTTTGTTTTAAGGGCATAAAAGTAAATTTATATAGACTATACTTTCTATCCTCTCACTTTTCTCTCAACCAAACAAGCTAGTTTTCCACCCACCCACTCAACCAAACATAAATGAGAGAACTTAAAGTCTCATTCTCTTTTTCCACTTTTTTGTCATCTTTTCATTTTTTATTCTACCACTTTTTCAACTTCCAACCAAACGGTCCTAAATGGCTGAACTCTCAATAGACTGCTTGTTATTCGGCTTTGAACAGTGAAAGCAACGGGTTTGCACATGTCATGGACAATAGGATATGAAGAGGGAATTCTCCGGTTGCATTTTACATAGAGTTGTTCAGGATGTACCTTTTTCGTTTCTGTTTTTGTGTATGACAATATGATATAAAAAAATCAAATTTTTGGGAGGGGGATTTAAACAAGTAACGCCTCAGTTAAAAATAACAAGACGTGCCAGAATACTATTATATCGTAATACAATATAAAGAAATTAAATTTTAAAAAAAAAACATTGGTTCTCTCAGGCCTCGAATATTAATAAAAATTTATATGATTCCTGTGTATTCTTCTGAATTTCTTTAGAGATATACAGTACAAAATACTTTCATTAAAAAGAACTAGCTGATACATTGCCAGCTCCTCCGAAAACACTGTTTACCATGAAAATCTATAATATGGCTTCTCCAAAGATGGCTGGCTTTTGAGTCACAATCAACTTGAAGAAGTTTTCATATGCAGAGCGAACCCAAACCTGCTGATCAGTGCGCTGCAACAATAAAAGAATTCCATCAATGAAAACAGATTTGGTTATAAATTAACTAATATTCTGAGTTAACTTTTTTTTCCCTGGCTAGGCCATGAAGATGCTTGGATTGAACCAGGAAATACAAACCAAACAAAAAAAAAAAAAAGCCAAAATAAATAAATAAATAAATCTATATAGTAACAAGAAAGAAAGGCAATCATAGAG
The DNA here is from genome assembly GCF_002906115.3 of Quercus suber. Classification (NCBI taxonomy): domain Eukaryota; kingdom Viridiplantae; phylum Streptophyta; class Magnoliopsida; order Fagales; family Fagaceae; genus Quercus; species Quercus suber. Next base: position 228,113 of record NW_027070050.1, read on the forward strand.
AGATTTATATCTATCGCATCACACAAGTAGAGACCATGGGAGCTCCCTTCACTCCAATACCAAAAAGATCAGGTAACCTCGTCTCCCAGTACATGCAAACCCTTAGACTACGCACTCTTATTGTATATGATCATTCTGCGTAACTAGGGGTATTCATGAACTAGCAGCCGTGGCCTACCATCACCACCTTTCAGAGTTGGAGTGCAGAGAGCTCCAATGGACCCACTTCAAAAACTCTAGAACAAATACATATACACCACTAACAAATAGATATACACAACTAGATATGTAGAGGCACGACTAAATATGTAGGGGCAGATTGTGTAATATGTATATATATAGGGAGAGTCACAGATAGACAGGACTAAAAATTTAGAGGCAGATTGTCTAATACACATAGAGTCATAGATAGACACGACTAAATATGTAGAGGCAAATTGTGTAACATATGTAGTGTCAAATTTGATTGCATGAGACTAAAACCTAAAAATAAGAAACTACTTTCCAATTTGAAATTGTGAAATGGACTATTATATAGTCCTCATACCAATATTTAAGAGAACCTATTTATACAAAAGAAAATTGATAGATTACCCTAGATAAATCCAATTGATACTGGTGCATGTGAAATAGAACTCATTGACCAATTGAAAATAATTTTTAGGACCAAAATTCAATGAAAACATAATTAGATTATTTATGTACGTTTTTAGGCCCTTTAAAACACAAGTTGTTTAACCTAGTTATTTAACCAAGTGATTACTTAGATAAATTATTCAGTTATAGGTTAACACATTCAAATCATATCATGTAAATAATACGGAAATATAAAGAACAGACGATATGATAATCCAGGAAAACCAAATTGGTAAAAAACATGAGAGGATTTAACTTAGCTATCATCAAAGTAATACAGATCCACTATGAAAGAATTAAACTTTTTACAATAGAATTTAGACCACTAACATCCTATTGCTACCTTGAGTAGAAAAGTTACTACCATGACCACGTGATAGCTCCGAGTCCACGAGCTACTTCTTTCTTTGATTCTTTGAGATTCTACTCAAAGGTTTCAGATCTTCTTTAGCTTTTTATGCAGTAAAGGAAGCGATCACCAAGTTCTTGACATGAATCTTGATCTTGATAACCCTAAGTGTGTATGAAGGTAAATACTTCTAAATCTCACAAAAGGTTCAACACACAACACATCAAAGACCTCTAAAATGTAGTTAAAGTTTTTCCTTTTATACTTGGAGTAAAACATAAAATCTTACACGTCAAACTGGGTTTGGGCTTAATTGAAAATTCTGCAGAAAAATTAATCTACACGTGGTTCGATCAATTGAGTCTAATTTTCAATTGATCAAGTCTTGCAGATTTAATACAATAAATGCTGGAATCACTTGATTCCAATTTTACAAATAAACATACTTTAAGCAAACCTAAATCTAGACTCTATGTTTTGATCATGATTTGCCAACATAATGCAAAATGAAGTACTAATACATTAGTTCCTAAAGTCTTAGAACCTAACAATCTACTTCAACCTCATTCACCCTAAACCATATAAGTTTCACAATTGATTCTCAAAAAAAAAAAAAAAAAAAATCATACATTTTAGTACTACCAATATAAACTTAAAAATTAATTTTTTTTTATTACGGAAAAAAAAGGTTACATTTCCTAATTTCCTTTTCATTTATAGTATGATCTATATTTGCTCCCATGGAAATGAAAGAAAATATTGAATATGCCCACCTTACCTTTTCTTCTTGTCATTATGGTTGTGTGCAGTTTCTTGCTACTACTTAATATTTTTATTTTTCTGCAAAGCTGTACTTGCTCTTGCACCACTCCAATTTCTTCATCTTTCTTGTTTCTTATGTTCTCCTTCAAATCTTTTTGCCTTCCTCCTTACCCTCTCAACATTTGTCTCCACAACAACCTCTCTGATCATCTTTGCCACCTCTTCTCTTTCAAGCCTCCCATTCAAGTCTCTCTTCACTTCTACTGATGCGGGGAAAAACGCAGCTATAGAACCAGTTTTTTGTAGTGTTGGTAGGTTATCTCTGGTCTCCTAAGAAATATCTACTTCTTGGGCTCCTCAGGCGGATTGACCTCCTTGGTTTCCTTGACTATGTTATCCTAACTAGACTGGGCTTGATCTGAGGAGTAGTTGGGTCCAGTTGTCCCTCAGGAGGATTCTTACTTCATGATTCCTTTTCTATGGACTTCCCCCTCCCACAATATATATATATATATATATGTATGTATGTATTCTTTTTTTCAATTTTTTTTTTCTTCAGAAAGAACCATTCCAACTGTTCATACCCAATACACAACAAGAAAATACTATGGATTCCAATATGATGCAGGACCCAACAATGCATAATTCTTAGAAAAATAGGACATGATAAAATGGAAACACAATAATTAAAATATATTCTTTGATTTATTTTATATAAGTTTAAAGAAATATATTATGGGATTTTTAAATGTTTACATTGTACTTATAATATAAACTTACGTTGTAGAAACGCAAATTCAGGACGATGGTCATGTAGAATCATTTGTACCTTACGCAAAAATTGTTTGTAGGACATTCAAAATTTTAAGCGTTCCTTGATTGATGGCATACTTTGAATATACAAAATTATGTAAATTTTTTGAGTAACAGTATATGTTGAATGTGCAACTTTTTTTTTTTTAATAAAAAAAGTGTCATTTTATTAATTTTAAATAATAAATAATATTTTTAATTAATAAGTAATAAATTATTTTTTATATATTTTATTGTAAGGGCATAAAAGTAAATTTATACAGACTATACTTTATCCTCTCACTTTTCTCTCATTCAAACAAACAAGTTTTCCACCCATTCAACCATAAATGAGAGAAATTAAAATCTCTTTTATTTTTCCACTTTTCTATCATCTTTTCATTTTTTTTTTCCTACCACTTTTCCATCTTCTAACCAAACGGTCCTAAATGGCTGAAATCTCAAGAGAATGCTTGTTATTTGGCTTTGAATAGTGAAAGCTGCGGGTTTGCTCATGTCATGGACAATAGGATATGAAGAGGGAATTCTCTGGTTGCATTTTACCAAGAGTTGTTCTGATGTACCTTTTTTTGTTTCTGCTTTTGTGTATGACAATATCTATTTTATTTTCCCACTTTTCTATCATCTCTCATTTTCTATCTTACTACTTTTGCACTCTCCAACCAAACCGACCTAAATGGCTGAACTCTCAAGAGAATGCTTGTTATTTGGTTTTGAACAGTGAAAGCAACGGGTTTGCTCATGTCATGGACAATAGGATATGAAGAGGGAATTCTCCGGTTGCATTTTACATAGAGTTGTTCAGGATGTACCTTTTTCGTTTCTGTTTTTGTGTATGACAATATGATATAAAAAAATCAATTTTTTGGGAGGGGGGTTTAAACAAGTAACGCCTCAGTTGAAAATAACAAGATGTGCCATAATACTATTATGTCATAATACAATATAAAGAAATTAAATTTAAAAAAAAAAACATTGGTTCTCTCAGGCCTCGAATATTAATAAAAATTTATATGATTCTTGCGTATTCTTCTGAATTTCTCAGAGATACACAGTACAAAATACTTTCATTAGAAAGAACTAGCTGATACATTGCCAGCTCCTCCGAAGACACTGTTTACCATGAGAATCTATAATATGGCTTCTCCAAAGATGGCTGGCTTTTGAGTCACAATCAACTTGAAGAAGATTTCATATGCAGAGCGAATCCAAACCTGCTGATCAATGCACTGCAACAATAAAAGAATTCCATCAATGAAAACAGAATTGGTTATAAATTAACTAATATTCTGAGTTACTTTTTTTTCCCTGGCTAGGCCATGAAGATGCTTGGATTGAACCAGGAAATACACACCAAAAATTAAAAAAAGCCAAAATAAATAAAAAAAATCTATATAGCAACAAGAAAGAAAGACAATCATAGAGAATTGGTTATAAATTAACTAATATTCTGAGTTACTTTTTTTTTTCCCTGGCTAGGCCATGAAGATGCTTGGATTGAACCAGGAAATACACACCAAAAAAAAAAAAAAATCTATATAGCAACAAGAAAGAAAGACAATCATAGAGAGATTTATATCTATCGCATCACACACGTAGAGACCATGGGAGCTCCCTTCACTCCAATACCAAAAAGATCAGGTAACCTCGTCTCCCAGTTCATGCAAACCCTTAGACCACGCACTCTTATTATATATGATCATTCTGCGTGACTAGGGGTATTCATGAACTAGCAGCTGTGGCCTACCATCACCACCTTTCAGAGTTGGAGTGCAGAGAGCTCCAATGGGTCCACTTCAAAAACCCTAAAACAAATGCAAATACACCACTATCAAATAGATATACACAACTAGATATGTAGAGGCACGATTATATATGCAGAGGCACGACTAAATATGTAGAGGCAGATTGTGTAATATATATATAGAGAGAGTCACGGATAGACAGGACTAAAAATTTAGAGGCAGATTGTTTATTACATATAGAGTCATAGATAGACACGACTAAATATGAAGAGGCAAATTGTGTAATATATATAGAGTCATAGATACACAAAACTCCGAAATACTCTAGGGAAAGAAAAGTTTGTGTGACTAAGAAAAACTTAGGGTTCCTTATATAGGCTCAGGCCAGGAGTGTACACATGAAATCTTGGCCCTTGATTATAAAAAAAGAATCCTGACCGTTGAATTTGAAAGATTGTAGTAATTATAGCAAGAATCTGACGGGGATTTTGCTATCTAAAGTTTTTGAAACGTTGCATTATTTGCGAAATTAGTGCTGATTGAGCATCTTTTTTGTTTGTAGCTTTCTATATATGCGTTATTATTGGTTGGTGTGTATTATACAAACACAAATAGCTATATTATATTGGTGGTATATCTCAAAGATACAAGAGTACAATTTCCGGTCCCAATGAAGAGAGACTATTTAAGGGTGCTTGTGTGGCCATGACCACTTGCTTGGTTGATTTCCTATTTGCCAAAAAAATTGTGTTTAATATGACAAGTGGAATTGATGTCACCATATTACTATCCTTATCTCGAATCAAACAAATATATACATTTTACTATAATTATCATATTTTTCCATAAAAGAGAGAGTCGTTTTTCAAAAATTGATTCCTTTTAAGAGTTTAATATTAGATTCCCGCTTATTTTTATATATTTGTTAATTAGTACTACTTTTTACTTTGGTAAACCAAGGTTGGTTAAGATTTGAAATGGTTTAATTGTGGTGATTGGACATATAACCAAGTTTTAATTATTTTATATATTAGCATTTTCAATTTAAAAATAGAAATTTGAGAGTGAAAATGGCAATATACAAGAAAATTAAAAAGTTTCTTTTATCACCTTATTGCTTTGTTTTTTCATTTTTTGATTTTAGAATTGAGAATGATCCTCTCTTTATTTTTTTTTTTTTTTTTTTTTTTTTTTAAACAGAGGTATTCATAATTTTTTAAATATCTAACTATTTCCTCAAGTATGATCCTTTAAGAAAGGATTCTAAAAAAAAGGCATTTAAATTTAAATTTTTTTTATATGTTATGGTCATTTTTGTCACTGTAGTACCCATTGTATTTTGATACATTAATGGTTAGGCCTTGTTTCTTTGGGGGCAGTTGAGTCAGGTACTCATGTCAATGGATCACCGATTAGTTGTTAACATTGAGTTTTCTCCTAGGCAAAATGTAATTAGTGATGAAAATAACAAATTAATGAGAGAACCAGTTTTCTCAAGCTCAAGTAGTAATTTAGGCCATGAAGCATATAAAAAAAGATGAATAAATACGTTTATATATAGTAAGGTTAGATAAATATATTTAGTGAGACAAAACATATACATTAGTCAATGCCCAAGTAGATATATATTTCTTTCTCAAAAAAAAAAAAGTAGATATATATTTAGCAGCAAATCCATGCAATAAATGTATTTGGGAATTTCATGTAAAGGCATTTAGCAATAAATAAGGAGAGTAAAATTGAAATGGAGAAATTGAAATGGACTTCACAACAACCCAAGTATTGGGCATTATGTGGCTTCTTGTTTCGGGAAATTTGACTAATCTAGTTTTGCGCCGGAAAAGGTAATTTGGTTGGTCTGGCTGGTTTGGTTCAGTTTGTTTCTTTAAGGGAAACAAGAACAACAACATCTGGACCTGCTAAATTTAAGAGATCAAGAAAATAAACACCAGTTGTGATCATGCTAGCATTTTGTAAGGATTTGCAATTTGATGAGAACAAACTCACACCTAGACACAAGGATGCATTATATATAGGTGTGCTTTGGCTACTATATGGTGTGTTATTTATGAGATTATGAGTTTTAGAAATTCTCCAAACCCATTTACAAAATTTCCAAAGGATAAAAGATAGATGAGATGAGAAAAATCCTTTCATTGAGCAAGCTAGTGAGATTCTCCATTTAAGTCAACTTGTGCATTGTATACCTCTCCAAAAAATATTACACATAGGCGTTGTCCATTTGTTTGGGCTTTGTATATTTATTTATTCAGAATAAGTATTTTAACAAGTACACACACACAGTGGCGGAGCCAGGATTTCAATTTAGAGGGGGCAAGATTTAAAGACTATTTTTAAAAAGACAAAAACAAAAACAATTGTATATTAGAACTTTATTTGGACACATTATTATACTTAGGACTTTTCATAATTTCAATTAAGTACAAATATATATTTCATATCAAAACAAAAATAACCAATTCATAGTTACAAACAATTAAAGTAAGAGATTAATATAATTACATAAAATTTAGATACCTAATTTGATTCTTTAAAATTTAGATATCTAAAGTTGTATACATGTCTATTACTTTTGATTGCTTTTAAATAAGATGTACAATTCAAATTTTTTGTTCTCTATTCTTCAAAGTATTTAAATTTGGGTTCATAGTAAAAACCTAAACCTAGAGTTTAAAATTGAAATGTCTAAGAGATGGAGGAGAAAGAAGATAGTGGAGGTTTAGGGTCTGAAACTATAGTACCAATGTACAAGGACATTAGTTAGTTTAAAAAAAAAAAAATTATTTCGTATAAAATATTAAAATATAAGACCCACCATCAATTGAAAATTTATGAAATAAAAAAGAAAAGAAAGCTAGGATAAACTTTCCATGAATAGTAGTGACATGCTTAAATCTGGAACTTGATAAAAGTTTCTTCTTAAATCCATAATGATGTAGCAATGAGTCAATGTTGTGTAACATTTTTACCTTTTCTTTTTCAGTAATAGAGCTCTTTTAGGAACTACATTTTGTTTTTTTCTTTTTATCAAAGTGGGCAAATAGGTTAAACATTTAATAGAGTTTTTCTATCTTCTGCAAGATGGTACTTGTGATGAACTTTTTTTGGGTGGAGTCAAAGGGGGCAACTGCCCCCCGGAGTGGACCCCCCCGACTCCGCCCCTGGATACAGGTACAGCCAAAAAAAAAATAATAATAATAGAGGATGTAACTTCTGAACAACTCTATCTTGGAATTAATTCCTAGGCAGATGGACAAGTGGTGGGATTACCTCCCTCAATTCCATGACAACTCTGTTGCGAATTGCAATAGGACCACGATCGCATGGGACCATTGACCATGTATTAGCGCATCCTGTCAATTTCATGTTGAAAAATGAGCTTTGGTTATTGGTTTCATTCATCCCTCTATCTTCTGTACTCACTTGTCAGCCTCTTTATTGCAAAACATGGGTGACAATCTAGAGTAAAATTATTCTAGAAGTTGCAATTATTCTAAATTTTATGTATAAAATTTTATACATAAGATTTTTAATGAAATACAAAATTTAAAAAAAAAATTATTGTTAAGTCAATTTGATGGATAAGAACTCAAGAAAATACAAAAAAACAAATGGTGGTAGAGAGAAACAAACGGTGCCTGTAAACCCACGTCCTTTAAGAAGTCTACGACATCTATATTCTAATTTCTATCTCCCCACGATACCAATGATACCGCATGGTACTACCTGGTATATACAACTTGTTTACGCATACAATTTTTTTTTGGGATCTAAAATACTTCCAAAACTTTATTGAAACGAAGAAAACAATAATACATCATTTAGAAGAGTTTGTTTAAGGAAACAAGGACTCTCTTCCAGGAATGGACCTAAGATTTTAAGCTAGAAGGGGTTGAAGATAAGCGAAAAAAAAAAAAATCAAAAAAATTCAAATACACATCCATATAGTATTAAGAAACTTTCAACTAAAACAAATACACAAAAATCATTGTTTATTAATATATTAAGATGCAATCATCTATTAAAAAAGACAAAAGACACAGAACACTATTATTTCTTAATACACAAAACACAATTGTTTTTTTACATTTTTTTTTTAAGATTTACATGGGCTGGGTTGATAATTCATGATTTTGAAGAGGCCCAAGCTACAAAGTAAAGGAGCCCAAGTCTAAATTTTTTATTTTTTATTGAAAATTAAACTGCTAAAAAAAAAATTTTGGGCCCAGGAAGGGCCCGGGCCCCCACCTGGGTCCATCTCTACTCTTTTCTATACAAACAGAAAAGTCATCAATGCCTAGAGCATATTTAGCTAAGAGGTGGGCTAATCTATTGACTTGCCGACAAACATGGGAGAACTCCACTTGACGAAAATTATGAGAGGTAGACAAGGAACCATCCACAATAGCAGCGATTGAAGAAGGCAGGGAGGGAGATCTCTTTCAGCATTTATGAGAATCAACGAGTCTCCCTCCAAAACAAACTCTTGAATCAACATGTCCTTTGCAAATTGCAATCCGAATTCAATAGCCTTTGCAAATTGCTCCTGTTGTTGGTACTTGGAGTAAATTATTGACCACGAGTGGTCATGGATGGGGTCAACCACATCCCTAAGGTTGAATTTTGGAAAACGAGAGTTCTAAAGTTACTGGTTGAATAAAAATACTACATCCCTGTTTAGTTTTAAAAAGTGGTATATTTACCTTTTATTTTCTTTATTCTATATTCAAATCTTGAATTTGAATATAGAAAAAAGTATTTATTCCCACATTTGGTAATGTTTGGTAAGTTATTTTGAATATATAATTTGGATATAGAATACATTATACTTGGGTTTGGTCATTGTTTTTTTTTTTTTTTTTTTTAAACTAAATTTTCTCACTCACACACATCACATCACTAACAAAAAAGGTAATTTTGTGTCTTTACAATATTTACGAATATGCCACTGTATTTGTATTTATAGAAAATGAAAACGCTAAAAAGTTGTATTCATTTTTTGTATTCAAATCCAACTTTTAGGATACTGAAAAATGAAAACTGAATACAAATGTTAAAACTAAACTAGTTTTTAAGTGGTGGGACCCACTAAAAACTAAAAATGAAAACAAAAAAACAGTTTTTTTTTCCAGCTAACCAAACAGGCCTTAGTCTTTCACTTTGTTAAAATATGAAGAAGAAAAACATATAGAGAAGATGTAATTAAAGACTTGTGAAGGCTAAAGCAAGGAGAAAAGAAAGAAGACAAAGAACATGAAAGTTATGTAATTCAGTCTAGCAGCTTATGTCTGTAAGATAAAACCCTAGAAAATTACATATTTGATATTAGATTTGTGTGAAATACAAAGACCCCTAATTGGGTATATAAAGATGCTACAAGGTCTAGGGTTAGATGTTGATGAGCTTTACACTAAATTGGGCCACTTGGGCCAATGCATATAATAAACATAAACCCAATATCAATATGATCTTTAACACACTTTATATTTCACCAAATACAGGCTACACAACCTTCATACGACTAATTGTTTTCCTTATAAAATAACCCAAATTTAAAATAGAAGAAAAATTAAACACATAATATGATATATATTAGTTTTTGGTGGAGTATAGAAGGAAACATTGAGAGTAAGACATATTTTTTTTTCCCACTAGTCTTCTATTTGGCTAACATTTTTTTTTTGTTATGCGGAGAAGAGGCCCCTTTACAATTAAGAGGTTTGTGGTCATATCAATGCATAGGTTATCGGTGGGAAAGTACAAATTTATTGGTTAATAATATTTGTACCCTCGATATTTAATTTATGTTCAATTCCTCTTCACCTACGACATCTTACTCTCTAGAAAGTAGAAACTTGCTTCTCTTTTTCTTTTTCTTTTTTTTCTTTTTTTGAGTTATCTTGTGTTTGGCCCCATCCATGACCACTTGAGTTATCTCACTCATTGAGCATTCACATCAGCTCTTTTATAAATATGTAAAATACACATTTTGACCACTTTTACACATTTTGAACAAAAAAACACTCTATATCAGTCTTTTTAAAATCGGGTAAACTTGTGTAAAATTATCAACGAGCTACAGTACTCGTGTAAATTTACACGGGCACTGTAGCTCGTGTATTTAGTTTTTTAATAGTTTTTTCTCTTCCTCTTTACTTGACTCTCACCTCCCTCTCTCTCTCAGACGCTGTGCTCTCTCTTTCTCTCACAAAAAAAAACCCACTCCATCCTTTCATCCTCAGTTCTCTCTCCCTCTTTCACATCTCTCTCTCTCATTCAAAGCATGCCATCGAAGTTCATAGTGTGGCGAGATCGGCACTGTGGGTCACGGCGTGGTGAGATCGGCGCATGGCGTGGTCTCGATGGTGGCGGTGTGGGTTTGGGTCGATGATCGATGGCGGCGATGTGGGGAGGACTTGATGGTGGTTTAATTTGATTTTATGGTGTGAGTTGGTCTTGGTTTGTGTGGGTTTGTTTGGTCTGGGTTGATTTGGGTTGTGGGTTGATTTGGGTATGTGTGGAGGCATGGAGGCGTGGAGACAATGGCGTTTTGATCGGCGTTGATTTTTCTTTGTGTGGGTTGATCGGTGTTGGTTGATCTGATGTTGATTTTTCTTTGATTTTGGGTGGAGATCGGGGTTGATCTAATGTTGAATTTTCTTTGATTTTGGTTGATCTATGTGGGTTAATGGCTTTTGGTTTCTGATGATGGTGGTGATGGTGGCTGTGGGTCTGTGAGAGAGAGGGGCAGTGAGGGATTGAATAATAAAAAAATGTAAAATAATGAATATTTTATTGAATAAATGTGTAAAATAGATAAACTGATGTGGGTGTATTGTAAAAGTGAATGTGTAAAATAGAAAAAGTAGAATTTTTCGTGTAAAATAGACAAAAAATTTACAAAAACTGATGTAAATGCTCTTAATAGTTTACTCTAAGCATTAAATAGAAGCTTGATCTCTTTTTTCTTTTTCTTTTTTGGAAGGCAGCAATACCGACAAATTTATTTAATGCCCAAGTTGCATATACCAACAAATTTCTTTAATACCTAAGTTGGGGATTTTTTAGAAAACAACTACAAAACCCAAACAATATTATTAATTAGGCAACGTTTCAAACATATTGCATTTCTAACAATTCGACTTCAGAGGAGTCGATTTTACTATTCATATCGCCTATTTTTTGCGCCACGTAGATAAAGAAATCGAGTCTTTTGGACTCATTTTTTATACACAGAAACCGACTTCGCTGGAGTCGATTTCTGTACAAAGAAATCGACTTCAGTGAAGTCTATTTTCATGTGTAGAAACCGACTTCACTGAAGTCAATTTCTCTGTATACAAATTCAAAGAAATCCATTCACGAAGATTGCCATAATTCCCTGAACAACCAGAAGACCCCAGAAGAAATCAAATCCAAAATGGAGTTGTACCCGAGCGTGTTCTCCTCCACTGATCCGATCCGATCACCTGAAGCTTTCGCCGGGGTTTGGTCAGAATCGGCGCCTGGAGTTTGTTCTTCGTTTGCTGGGTTCGTTCTTTGTTCTTCGTGCTTCGCCGTCGGTGTTGCTGGGTTCGTCGGGGTTTGGTGAAATCGGAGCCTGGGTTCGTCGGGGTTTGGTAAAATCGGCGCCTGGGTTCGTCGTGGTTTGGTGAAATCGGCACCTGGGTTCGTCGGCGCCTACGAACCCTACTGCAAGTATTAAAATCTCCACCAATGTCAAAAGGCAGTAAAGTGAAAGTAAAAGCTACTAGCATTAACTATTAATACGATCTTTGATTAAAGTTAAATCCATCTTTGTACAAAAAGCAGCAAAAGAAGTCTGTAAAATAAAAAGAAGACATGGAGATCTCAAATGCAACACTGGAAAATAAACTACGTTGTCTGTCCCATCTGTATTAGAGCACTCAGGAACACAAACTCAATCTGAGAGAACATCAGAACTTCTTTAGCTAATAAAGCCCTTCTTTTTTGTCTTGCAACCATCTCCACCTGTAGAAAAGTAAGCCAAAAAAAGTATTTCTTAGCAGTGCCGGCTCAAGGCATAGGCAAGTTGGGCCTAGGCCTAAGGCCCCACCAAAAAATAAATTTTTCCTTAGAAAAAAAAGCCCCACTTTTCATAGTTAAAGACCCAAATTTTTATAAAATTATATATATATATATATTTTTTTTAAATGTTGTACATTTTTTTATTTTTTTTTTTTTTTTAATGTGGGTTTTTGTTCCGGTGGGATTTTGGTGGGCAGTGGTAGTGGTGGCGTGGTGGGCGTGGTGGTGGTGACTGGACAGTGGAGGAGCGGTATAGAGGTTGAGGGAAGGCGGAGAAATTCCCTGATGCTAGTGATTGGAAATAAAAAATAAAAAATATATCGTGGTGGCGGTGTGGGTCTGGGTCGATGATCGGGTCATGGAAGAGGATCGGGTCGTGGTGGCGATGGCTCCGGTGATTATTATTTTTGAATGGGTTTGCTCCGGCTGGGTTTCAAATCGGCGATTGTTGTTGATGGGTTTGCTCCAGTGGTTGTTGATGGGTTGAGGTGCCATGGCTGTGGTTGTTGATGGCTTGTGTGTTGCTAGAGGTTGAGGGAGAAGGAGAGGAAAAAAAAAAATTGTTGGAAAGCGCAGGAAACATGAGTCTGAAAAAAAAAAAAACAATTATAAAGAAATAGTAAAGAAAGATTAAAAAATAATATTTTAATAAAAATAGAGATTTGGAATGTATGAGGCATTGTAAAATTGGATGGTATAATGATAAAGTAAGGTTTTAGAATGGTAAAATAGAGTAGCATTAGCATTTTCCAATACTAATGCTCTTACAATTAAGGGGTTTGTGGTCATATCAATGCATAGGTTATCGGTGGGAAGGTACAAATTTATCAGTAAATAATATTTGTACCCTCAGAATTTAATTTATGTTCAATTCCTCTTCACCTACTACATCATCCTCTCTAGAAAGTAGAAACTTGCTTCTTCTTCTTTTTTTTCTTTTTTCTTTTTTCTTTTTTTTTTAGTTATCTTGAGTTTGGCCCAGTCCATGACCACTTGAGTTATCTCACTCGTTAATGGTTTACTCCAAGCATTAAGTAGAAGCTTGATCTCTTTTTTCTTTTTCTTTTTTGGAAGGCAGCAATACTTGATCTTAGCCAAAAAGCCAAAAAAGGTATTACCGACAAATTTATTTAATGCCCAAAGTTGCATATACCAACAAATTTCTTTAATGCCCAAGTTGCATATACTTCAACTAACCCTACTTTAAGTATTAAAATCTCCACCAATGTCAAAAGGCAGTAAAGTGAAAGTAAAAGCTACTGGTATTAACTATTAATATGATCTTTGATTAAAGTTAAATCCATCTTTGTACAAAAAGCAGCAAAAGAAGTCTGTAAAATAAAAAGAAGACATGGAGATCTCAAATGCAACACTGGAAAATAAACTGCATTGTCTGTCCCATCTGTATTAGAGCACTCAGGAACACAAACTGAATCTGAGAGAACATCAGAACTTCTTTAGCTAATAAAGCCCTTCTCTTTTGTCTTGCAACCATCTCCACCTGTAGAAAAGTAAGCCAAAAAAAGTATTTCTTAGCATGAGCAAGAGAAAGATAGAGAGAATGAAAAAGGTTAAAGTTCAAGTTTGAACTGGGCCTGCATATCCAAAACCAGTATGACAAAGCCTCTAAAGATACCTTGGACCAAGTTTAAGGCCCACCAGATCATTTAGGGTCCGTTAGGCCTTTGAAACTTGAAAAAATGATTCAAAACTAAGGGAAAAAGAGAAAAAGTGTCAATGTCCAATTTATTCAAAAACTCTTTGAATAACTTTTTTTTATGTTATCTAAAGCTTAAAAGTTAGTAATAAAATGTTTTTTTTTACCTTATCCCTTTCTTTTTTTTTCACCTAATAACCAAACAAATGTGAAATGCCCATGTAATTAAAAATGTGAGAGAATGGAACAATTGCAAGAGTGTTTCTCTCAATGCCTGAGTACTCACCAGTGATAATCCCATCTGGGTTTGATATGTTTGACTCGGTTTTCGCCATAAGGGTATTCAGTTTCAGCTCGTTTTGTGTTTCGGAAAGCACAGCAGCCGATTGAATAAATCCCAATAAGGAACACAAGCATGACAATGTTAAGAACAGAGAGCTTGTGCCAGTCCCTTCTCACATTCTCAAGCACCCCGGCCTTGCAAGAATCACACTCGTAGCACAACAAGTCGGGCGCATTGTTCCAATGGTAGCAATCCGGGTCTTGGGCTACCGCTGTTGCCATGTTGTAATTGCATGAAGTTGGTGGCTTACAACAACCAGACTGAATAGAAATTTATTATGATTAATATTAGCATAAACTTATTAATTTTGGCCCCACCCTAAAATTGAAATAAACATAGAAGGTTTATACTTTATACATATTTCTTTATTACTTGTACTAAGATGGTTTAAATATTTTCTTTTGTTGTTCTTTTAAGAGGAGGTGGGATATTCCACTTAGTTTAATTTTAAAGCTTTTTACTATCACATAAGGATCAAGATTCAAATTTCATTTCCATGAAAAGAAAATCAATTAGTGTCTTAGCTAGGTTGATGGCATTATAAATTCAAATCTTATCATATTTATTAATTTTTATAAAAAAAACTAAAAAGAAAAACTATGTTATTGAAAAATTAAGGACTTTTTGATTGGCTTGTATTATTAAGAGTGGCTATTTATGCTTATCACTCCTTTTCATTATTCCGTTTGAAAATTGATGTAAAAGTAACAATAATTTTTCTTTTTATTAGCAACCGAGTAAAAGAAGGTTGGAAAGATATTTTTACAAATTAAAGAAGCAAAAGGAAAGAAATTCAAAGGTTCTTTTTTTTTTTTTTTTTTAAGTATACGTATTTTTAACGTACACAGAAAGTGGGGAGAGTGAAAAAATTCAAGGTTGATACCACAAACTTCAAGACCTACAAATCTCTATATATGATTAGTTAAGAGACTATCTTAATAGAACACTCACCCAAACAAAAAACAAAAAAAAAACAAAACAAAAGAGATGTGCAAAATTATTGTATTAATAATAACGATTCTTGTCAACAAAGAATTGCAGAAAAATTTAATCAACCCCAGGAAAAAAGTTGATTCTTATTGTAGGGGAAGAAAATGAAGCAAATAAA
Organism: Quercus suber; assembly: GCF_002906115.3. NCBI lineage: Eukaryota > Viridiplantae > Streptophyta > Magnoliopsida > Fagales > Fagaceae > Quercus > Quercus suber. The sequence goes on from NW_027070050.1 coordinate 243,596, forward strand.
TTTACAATTTCTGACATTGAGATAATTTCTTAATTAAGAAAATTGTTTAATTTCCCATGCAGGAATTTATAGGACAAACAATTTGTACCCTTAAACCAGCTGAGAAAGTTTGAGACCTTACTGAAATATTTGCAACCAAAATAATGATTTCCCAAAAATGATAGAGTGGAACTTCAAATTAAAGACACCACCATATGTATAAGCCATAAAAGACAAAATCTTAGTAGTAAAGCTCAACAAATTCAAGCCTTGAAAGAAAAGAAGAAAAAAAAGAATAAATTCACCTGTATTGGAGACATGTCCTTCTCAAGATAATCAAGAGGTGTCCAAAGAGTAATCTTGGCACAAGTCTTAGAGCCCAATATACAACTCCTAATAGTCATCCAATAATTAGGATCCTTAATCCTATTCCTCAACCAAGGAGAGTAGTCCTGTAAACGATACTCCTTATAAACCCTACCAGGTACTTCAACACCACCACCTTGGCTAGTAACCACAAAACCAAACACAGTCAAAGCCATTAGAGTTCCAATAAGGAACAACATGACCACTAAGTAAACCCAAAGTGCCCATGCTACATGAAAGCATGCCCCAATGAAACCAGCTAGGGAAATAACAAGGACAACAAAACCCACAACTAGAAGTGGGGTTTGGAGGAAACTCTCACAGGATGTGCTATTCCTTGCCATCCATAAGCCTCCACCAATGATGGGTATTGAAGCTAAGAGTGTAAAAAGGTTCAGGAAGCCGATCACCGTGTTGCTTAACCGACGCATCTCTCTCTCTCTCTCTCTCTCTCTCTCTCTCTCTCTGTGGCTAATTTCTTTTTCTGATTCTTGTGATGTCTTCTTCAGCTTTCTCTCTCTTTTTAAATGGGTGGCATTGCTTTTCTTTGTTTCAGGTCCTGACACTTCGTGAATTCAAAATGTCCATCACCTTTGCTCTATTTGCTTTTCCTGTAATAGAGTATTGTGAAACTTTATTTGAGAAGAATGTGATGAAAATGACTATACTATACTTCTTAGTCATTAAGGAAGTTTGTTTAAACTTACAGAATGACTGAAATGCCATTCCTAGCACACTGTTAGAGTTTTATATAGCCCACGGTTTTAGGACAATAAGGAGAAATTAGTGTCTTTGGTCATCCGGTACAACCAACGTAACACACGTTAATCTTATACTATACATTCATCTTTTATATACTTTTATTTATATGTATCATACGTGGTATACACGTGTAGGATCCAATTTTATGCCAAAAGAACGTATTGTACACTATTAGAATTAAAAGTTATGCTAGAAATATTACAAGTTTTGATATATAAAGTTTACAAATTAATGTATCAATTTTTTAATAGGAAATAAAAATATAACATTTTTTTTTAATGTTGTTAATATGATGCCAATCATGCTATCACATCAATTCATAAACATTTTGATTTTGTAATAAATTGATAGTAATTTTGACATTTTCCTAATATTACATGTGTTTGGCAAATAATAGATTAATTGAAACAAATCATGTACTCTGAGAGCAAGCAACGCATTGCAGAATAGAATTGATTCAGTGATAACCTTTCTACTGTCAACAAACAAGCGGTAAGTGATTAGCTTATAAAAGATGCATCGATTCATTGTGCATTGTCCAAGGCAAGAAACGAATAATAGACATTTTGGTAATTTTAATATGGGGTTCAATGAGTTGCGAATGGTTTATGGGCCCCATTTTGGACTTCTTTTTGAAGCATGATCAGATGCAGAATTAGGCTATCTTTGGGTGGGAATGGAATATATAATCGATGCCTTTTTCTTATCCACTCAAATTCTTTTTTTAATTGCCTTTGATAATCTTTACGGCTCCACTATGCCCTTGTTTTTCAATATAAAAATATATATATATATATATATTCCACAATATGTTTTCAACCATTTGATTTGTCACTGACAAAAAATAAATTATCAAGTGGTTTTGATCATGTTTGTTATTGTATACTAGAATAATAGAAGTGCAAACACCTATCTTTGATTTCTTTTCTTTTCTTTACTTTTCATTTTCTTGCTTAAGAAATACTACTCCTATTCTATATAGGTCCAAAAATGAAAATAGTAAAGTGTACATAATAGAGTTGTAAAGAATGTATTCCTGAATTTTTCTTTTGCAAAATTTGTCATCATTCATTAAAGAAGACGTTTGCACCTTATCAAAAGCTAATAAATATTGTCTTCTTTTTCTTTTCTTTTCTTGTGTGTGAGATTTTTTTTGGTAGGCTTATTATCTAATAATTTAGATTTTTGGCCCCACAAGTAAAGTATGGAAACAAACTTTACCGGTATATACCTCTCTAATAGTATATTATATTAGTATAATTGAGATTTTTTTTTATCCCACAAACAAATGTAATAATTACACCTAAACAAGCATATATATATATATATATAACTAACTTCTAAAGTGGGTTTCAATTAGCACTAGGGTGTCCACTAACTCACTAGGGTGTCTACGAATCAAGTTCGTGTGGATTTTTGTTCCAACCGCCACCCTACTCAAAGATTTTGGGTTCAAAAAGAGATCATCAATTGTCAACCATATATCAACACTTAGGTGTTCTATTCACCAATGTTCTTTGATGAGCAGCTGTTTTGTAGGTGTGGTGTAGCAACAACAAGGAGGCATACCAAAGGGGCAATTGAGGGAGAACGAAAATCTCTAGATCTCCATTCCCCCTTTGAGTTCTCTGTCGAACGAGTTGGGATTGTTGGATTTCCAAGTGGTAAACCCAACACTCAAATGGATGAGATCATATTTCTAAGGATTTAACCCATCATCAACCGCTTCTAGAATCAAAATTAATTGAAACTTGTCTAGTTGGCTTGAGTTGTACAGGCATATCGATGGTTGATGTTCAAACAATTCTAATTAGCTCAATTGATCAAGTATCTGAAATCTTATTATTTATATCTACTAAAAATTGTCTTTCAGAGATATTATATATATTTGGACTAATAAGGGAAGATTTTATATCTCACGAGTGCATGTGGAATCCATATATATAGGATTCATACATATTGTGAGAAGAGGGTTTTAAAACTACAAACATTCCTTCGAGTCCGAAATGTTAAAACATTTAGATGGTTGATTTCTACGATCATCTTGGGTTTAATCAATTAGTGGAACTATAATAATATATCATCACGATACTGATAGGTGGCTCTCTTTTTCTTTTCTTTTTTTCTGGTATGAAAAGGACTAAACAGTACTAGAATGTTTAGTGCAAGGACTAAACCATGTTCCTCATAATCACATAGGTCAAACCCTTGTATACTATGGCTCTAGCTACGGCCTACCAAGTACCAACCTAAATCATCCGACAGCAAGAATCCAAAAAACAACCACTAGCTATATATTTTTAAATAATGAATTTCAATATAGTAATCGCATAAATTATCAAGAAAATACAAAAACAAACACAAAAAAAGTGTAGTCCTAAAAATTTTCAATAGTGTAATGGCATATATACCAAGCCCAAATTGGGTCCATTCTGCTTTAATTTATATAGTCCATAGTTATGCATATAGTCCATTCTACTTAACCCTAAAGTTATGCATATAGTCTATAGGCTTCTTTTGTACATTTTTATTATAATTAAATAATTTCCAGAAAAATAAAAATATAATATAACTCAATAATATACCCTCAATTTTTACTTTTTACAGTCAAATTTTGATGAATGACACCAAATTATATATACTTTATCCATATTAGAGGCGACTCTACAACCAGCTCAGGAGTTCAAATGAACCCCTTGACCTGGCCAAAAACCAAAAATTATATATGTTAGGTTCTAAAAGTTTAGGAATTTATGTATTTAGAACTCTAATTTGTAATATTGGCAAACCATGATCAAAACAATATGTTTAGTCTCGTTAAAGTGTGCTCAAAGTTGATTAATTATTGTAAAGTTGGAATCGAGAGACTGTAGATGCATTGGGGCATTTCGGTCTGGCTCAATCGATCGAAAAATAGATTCGATCGATCGAAAGTCGACTAGATTGCGTTTTCTGCAGTTTTTCCAACTCAGCCCTAACTCATTAAACGTTTAGGGTTTTATGTTTTTGCCCTATGTATATAAGGAAAAACCCTAGCCACGTTTTTAGAGTTGCTCCAGTTGTATTGTTGCTCATACATTACAGTTTTGTGTAAATCTCTTGTGAGATCTAGAGGAGTTTTCCTTTACACAAAACTTAGGATTTTCAAGATTGAGATTACTTCAACATCTTGATGATCAACTTAGTTGCTACCATTGAAGTTTAAAGAATATCAAGCGTGGGTGCTTGTAGCTGATTAAAGAATTCAAGAAAGAAGGAGTCCGTGAATTCGGAGCTTGCACGGGGTCGTGTCAATAAGTTCTACTGGTAGGTAGCATTAGGAAGTCGAGCGGGGAGCTTGTAAGTCCTTTTGTATGAACTTCGATTCTTTCATAGTGAATTTAAGTTTGCCTTGAGGATAGGTGGGTAAAATCCTCCCTAGGTTTTTTACCGGTTTGGTTTTCCTGGGAGATCATATCTTGTGTTATTTATTATTCCGCTGCTATATATTCTTGATATGATTGTTTGATTGTTTTAACCTAGAATTGCTTAATTTGACTAAGTAACAACTTGGCTAATTAACTAAGCTACTCAATCTGCTTGTGTGTTAAGGGGTCTAAATTTCCATCAATATATATAAAAAAAAAAAATTGACCCCTAAAATAAAATTTTGAACACTCTAACCCTACATTTTGTTTAATCCCAATTGAAATAAGCTTGAATATAATCATTTTAGTGTTATTTTCACAATAATTTTACAATAAAAGTTAAGTGGCAAGTTTTAATTAGTTTTTATCTAAATCCACAAATGACATCACTTTTTTATAATATCGTTACCAACTTGCTACCTAAATGTTGTTGTAAAAGTATTTTGTCAATAGCTAGCTATACTCTTAAAACTGCTGCTTTATTTTTAAAAATAAATAAATCTTCTCTCCGGACTCTGGCTTACTTTGCCATTGGCCACAAAATGTAATTGTTTTTCTTGCACTTTTCTTCTTCATTAGCAAAAAATTGCACAACTTTTAGCACACTAAAATTACAACACTATTGACCCCCCCTAGAATAAAATTCTGGAGCCGCCACTAATCCATATTGATATTAAGAACGTATATCATCTAATTCTCAAACATAATCTAAACATTTATTTAGTCACTGGTGTATGTTTTTAGACCCCTTAAAATACAAGTTGTTTAACCTAATACTAAGCCAAGTTGATTACTAAATTCATTAACAAGATCTAGGTTAAACATATTCAGATCATATCATGTGAACAATGCGAAAAAGTAAATAACACAACGATATGATAACCTAGGAAAACCAAACCAGTAAAAAACCTAGGGAGGATTTAACCTAATTATCCTCAAGGTAAAAAGCAAATCAACTATAAAAGAATTGAAGTTTATACAATAGAATATAGACCACAACATTCTATTACTATCTTGAGTAGAAAACTTACTACCACAACCCCATGATAACTCCAAGTCCACGGACTACTTCTTTTTTTGGCATTTGCAACAACACAAGCTCACCTGCTTGTTACTTTGAGACTCCACTCAAAGGTTTTGAATCTCCTTAGACGTTAATCTTGTATGCAGCAACTTTTACAATACCGAATCTTGAGATCTTCAAGGAATAACACCGGTAGAAGATATTAGAAAGCTTTTGGGTACAAAACCCTAGATCTACAAAAGAGGCACAAGATGCACTCTAATCCCTCTAAAAAAAACTCTGAAACCCTCTTTAGGGTTAGCTTATAATGTCTTTTAAATACTGGAAAAAATGGTTCGCGATTTGGGTTTCAAACGGTCAAGTTATGGCCTTTTTACGTTTGTTGATTTTTGCTGATCTGCGACTTTCAATCGATTGAGTACCAATCGAATGACTTTCGATCAATCGAGTACCAATCGAGTACCAATTGAACAAAACAGATTGTAACTCTCTTTTTTTTCATCCCAAACTTGAGTTTTTTGTCTTGGACTTCAATGTAGACCATTCTAAACCAATGAGACTTAGTTTTTGTCATAGTTTACCAACATTACAAACTCAAAACCTAACAACTGGGGCCATTAAAGTGATTTATTATACAAAATGAATTCAGAATTTTATTAAGGTAAAATAAATTAATTCTACCTTCTTCTATATATAAAAATGTCACACCTTGTGTACAAAACTCCTACTTTTGTTAAGTTTGAGAGAAGTCATTGTAGGCAACCTTACCACCAATTTTTTTTTTTTCAAAGGCTAATTCTCGAACTTAAACCAAACCTACAAGTTACCCTAGGATGTGAAACACGAGGAATTTTCCAAAACTTGCAAATTATAAACTAATAAACTAAATTAAGAACTAAAGTGCTAGCATTTCTCATATATATATATATATATATATATCTCTATTTTTATATAAATTTTTACTGTTACTTTTTTTTTTTTTGGGTGCTGTGTGTAAGCTATAATATGTGCTAGCATTTCTCATATATATATATATATATATATATCTCTATTTTTATATAAATTTTTACTGTTACTTTTTTTTTTTTTGGGTGCTGTGTGTAAGCTATAATAACGAATTGAACTCAGAGGGGGTTTACATAGAATGAAGAATTTTTGAAACCAATGACCAGATTATTGATTCCCTTATTTTCCTGGACCATACATCGAAAAAGCTCGAGAATGTAAAGACCAGAACTCAGAGGCAAAGTTAAAGCAATAAAATAAATCCATGTACAACAAGCCGTAGACAATGTGTCATGGAAATATGTTTGCTAAAGAATCCTGCATGGCTTTCTCCGGCAAGGTAGAGTGGCCTATGCCTTGTATTTAGCGAAACTCTCTCAAACCATTCAACGAGAAATATATAGGCTTCTTTTGCCGCAGTTCCAAATGCATTGGAAAATTAGTTAAGGTAGGTTTATAAATTATGTGAACTAGAACGAGATAGTGTATGCACATGTGTGAGACAGGTGAAGTGTTTGAATAAGGTAGGCTTATAATTTATGTTCTACGATTCCTATGCCAAACTTTGTATATGTCGGGTGAAATGTTTGAATAAGGAAAAGCAAATTTACCTCTACACCTTGTACCAAATAGTAGTGACCCTGTTCCTCAAAAAAAAAAATAGTAGTGACCCTAAGTTTGAACTTTGAAACTTTTTAGGGTAGAGTGTAACACTTGTTCTTTTTTCTTTTTTTTTGGTAATGTGTGTAAGGCATGTTCCTTACTTCAATATTTTTAAGGACCATTTGCTTTTTATCATTTAAATAAATAAAATCATTAGTGTTTTGGGTGAGACTAATGTTTAGATATAACTCAACTCACTTAAGAAAGTGTTTGTCATCTCGTTAACATCCAGCCCTCAAATATTGGTTTTTCAATTGATAAAGGAATTATTATGATCACACCTATATGGCATATAGGTGACAAGGCCAAATATCCCCACTCGTATTCCAATTAGCAAAAATAAACTCACATTATAAGTTATAAGTTATAACCAAAAAACATTTAAGTAACACTATTGCACTGCTTTTCTTTTTTTCTTTTCTTTTCTTTTTTTGTGTAAATGTTACATTGCTATTCTAGATACAGACAGAAAATATAATCAAAATGCTATGAGAAAGGACAATGCTACTGATCTATTTTATATAGGAAAGTTCCATTGATCAAAGAAAACAATTTATCTATGATTTCAATTTTTAACTTTTAGTTTTATTCAAGCGTAAGGACTAGGGAGAGATAAAAGTCTCTTGTCTTAATTAGTCCTGCCTTCTCGACCACAGAAGGCTCCACCTCCTTAGAGGCCTCTTAAGCCATAAAGGATCACATTGGCCCACTCATGAGCCCAAAAAATGAGTGGCCAAGATGAGGGCCCTTTATTAACCTGGGCCTCAAATCAACCACAAAACTGGAGCCTGGCCTATTTGTGGGTCCACAAGTAGCAAAGTAACAAAGACTTGGGCACTGGACCCACGTCTTACCCTAACAGCAAAACCCAAACATAAAACATAGAGAAGGCTACAACTCATCTCCATCTTCTGTAACAAAAACCCAAGAAGGAAGAAGTGAGATAAAAATGGATCCATCCCAATTACAAGGAGCCACTCAATGGCCAAATTGTGAGCCAAAAAATTAATATTTCTAAAGACAAAAATAAAATGCAAAGGCTCTGTTCAAATCAGAAGAAAGCGGGACAAGAAAGCGAAGAAACCAAGGGGGGAATGTAATGTGGTTTTTGCAGAGCTTCAATGATCCCTTTGAAATCTCCTTCAATAGACACACACAAGTATAAACTCATGAATATATATATATATATACACGGATTTTTCCAACGTTGCTCTCACCCTAACTCTACATTCTGGTCCCTTTGGATAAATCATTAAATCAATCGCACAAATCATGAATTCTGTAAACTAGTTTAGCAGCCGTATTTTGATGGTCAAACCCACACACCAAAGTTGTGTGATTATGATTGCTATCTAACAGTTTTGAACTTTCAAATTGTGAAAAGACAATGTCTGATGTGATAGGTAATACGAGCATGGCATTTGAAGTTGGGTGCTTCGATTTTTGAATGAAAGTCAAGAAAGTGAAACTGTTTGACTTGCTTTGGATTTGTTTTTTCGTTATTGTAAGATTGCTGTCTGTGCCAGTGAAATCAAACTGAGCTGGATCAAGATCAGCCATACCTATTTGCTGGCTTGACCATATGCTGCACATGGCTTGATCATATGCTGCACATGGCTTGACCGTACACATTTCAACTTTTTTTTCGATTGAGTTAATGGCGCAGTGCGTTCTCCTAAATCAAGTTACCGACAGCCAAAGTGGGCCATGTTATCGTAATCTACACAGTCCAAAAAACTAGTTTGTAACCCATAACATCAACAAATCAAAGTGTTGAAGGGCCGCTTGAGCAATTAATATAATATATAGAAATCTCAACTTAATTCAGAAAATTTAAGGGGTCGTTTGATAACGTTGTTCTAGTAAACGTTATTTGTATTTTTTGCAAATATGTATAGATAAAAAAATGTGTTAAAATACGTATAATGTTGATTAAAAATTGAAAACATGTGTTTAAACTCCTATACCAAACGGCCCCTAAGTTTATGAGTCTCTAGACGCTCTACACTCATTTATGAAAACTGGCACGTGCATTCCTTTAAACTCTAATATCATTTGTTGGGAGATAACATCTTAATATGACATATAGAGATACTACTTTACCCAAAAAACTTTTAAGCCTTATAAGCTTAGACCCAATTATATTTTAGTAACTATTTCCTCTTGATATTATTTTTCAATGTGTAACTTCATTCACATGTATATTCCCAACAAAATCAAATGCCATAGCAAAAAAATTGAAGATCAAATTGAGCTGCAGAGGATCAATGTTTTTTGGCACCCTATGGGACACTTGTTCTTTCCTCTTTTCTCCCTTTGTTTCTTTTAATGAACTATAAAATTCCTCCTTGGATCAGAAAGAACTATAAGATTCCCAGTGTGCTTTGTTACACATTGCTAAGAAAATAGTTGGATGATAGCTTTATAAGTGCTTGGGTTACCTTGGGAATTAGAGCACTTCTTTTGGACTATTCCTCTCCTTCTCCTAAATTACTTCATGAATAATTTCTAATCCTAAACTTATGAGCTTGATTTATCCCCCTGCTAATTGTTTAGTGCCTCAAGCAGCTCCTGCTGGAATTGTTATAGTCGGGTTAATATTTGCCTCCTTCCCCTCTTTGTTTTATTCTCTTGGTTGCTGGTACTGTCTGATTGTTTTACTTAGTAATGCATGCACAAGTTTCCTCCATGTACTTTAGAAATAAAATTAAATAAAATAAAAAGAGGAAAAATGTCCTAATAGGCAATGGAATGTTCAGTTGCAAACACAGTCCTATGGTTCATCTTATATATATATATATATAGAGAGAGAGAGAGAGATTGCTGGATCCCACAATTTTACCCATAGAATTACTTACAATGTGAACATTTTCAATTCAAGATTTACAAAGAAAAAATAAATAGATCATACAAGTACAACATTGTTGAACAGAACAAGATCAATGATTATTAAGTAGCAATGCACGGTTGTAATTATTGAAATCCTACAAAGAATACATTTCATGTATAAACTTTGAATACTAAATTATTCCATTTTAGTATAACAGACCCTTCGGCTTCCAGCAATTTTCCCTTTTCATACACAACCTTGCAAACTGAAGTTATGGAATGGTGCCACTTGGGGGGCAAGAATGGAGGGGCACTCGAGAGGAATGCTTCTCTTTATTGACTTTACCTAGCCCCTGTATAAGAATTGTAATATATATTTTTGGTGCTTACTTGTTAAGACAGAGTGATTAGGATTAAGTGGCTTTAGCTTGGCAATGGCTTGTTCTCCAAAAATGATTTGAAAAGAATGAAAGCCTGGCGAGGGCGATGAAGTGGAACCTCATGTCCTGCTCCAGTTACTGTGACAAATGTCAATCCTTTGTATACTTGGCTCCAGCCACCAACCTGTGTCACAAAAGAAGAGAGCTTGTGAGGAGATGATTGATCAAATTTAGAGCAATAAAAAGTTAATTTGCAATATTGGCCCAAACAGATATATAAATGGTCGTTATAACAAACTGTTGTAAAATTGTTGTATAATTATGTTGAGAAACAAAAATATAGGCAAATTATTTATAAAGAACGTTTTTACTAAGGGCAATTACCGATTCAACTTTCATTGCACTAGTACATTTTGATGCTAATACTAGAATCAAATGTCACATAATGATCTCTCTGTAGTGTATTCCACAAAAACTGACAGTAATATGTTTGAAAACATCTTTCTGAGCACTAACCTTTCCATTGTCATACCATGGGTACCAGTTGGTAATAGTTGGTAGCTTCAGGGCATCAATGGAGTAACGAGTTGCAGTCACAGGAACCACCGCATCAGTGTCTCCACTGACAAAAGGGTTCATAAAAATCCATGTTCATATAGGGGATGCATATAAATCTAACAAAACTCATTGATAGAAATTCCAACTCCATTCCACACCAACAATATGACAGTGCTAAAAGAAAGCATTAATAAAACAAACTGCAAGCAGTAGCGAAGTGCTCAGGTAAAAATGAGATATCGTTTCCAGAACTACAACTATATCAACATCACTTTCCCATATATATAAATAAAATTACTGACTGCATAGTAAACTCCGTGAAGAAGGGAAGACACACATATACACGCACACAAACAGAGTGAGAGAAAAAGAGAGAGAGACCTGTATACCCATATCCTAAGACCAGCAGCAATGAGTTCTTGGTAAATAGGAAGCATAGAGAGTGGAGAATCCGCCCAGTAATTACCAACGATATCACTGTGAAGGAAAGATTTGAGGCAACAATGCTATTACAACATATGCAAGGAAATTATCTCAAATATCTAAAACAGAACTCTTTACCTGCATGTTTTCCATGGATAAGAAATCCGAGTTAAATTTGCATGGAGTGCCTTCTGAACTTCTGGGCGATTGAAGTACACTTCAGAGTACCTATCGGTGCAGGGATCATATGCTCGGGACATCCATGGCTTAGGTCAAAATTGAGAGAGTCAGATCAACTAAAACAAACCTCATGAGCAGTTTGTAATAGATTAAGCAATTTTTAGACCACTAAGATGAATATATTGATACTGAACAAGTAGCGCAAATTAAAATAGCAATTCTAACCGAAATAAACCAGTAGTTAGGAAATTCAGAATCAGAATTATTTTATGCAGTATCGAATCTAGAGTTAATCCAAAGGTAACAGGAGAACATGGGTCTGGGAAAAAAGAAAAACATATTTAAGTGTGGGAAAAGCCATTTTCGAAGCATGTGTTGCCCTTTAGGACACATTCAGAACAAATTTATATACTCTACATATATTTAAAAGTTATTTACATATAAACAAGTATGTATGTGTGCATAATTAATTAGATACAGAAAATAAGAGTTTAATGTAGTTTAATTGTGGTTGAATGTTCCAAAAATCTATGGCACAATGCCTTCAACAAAATAAAAGATAAAAACTGTGACAAATTCCTAACACATACAACGGTTCAATCAGCACAAAGTTAAACAGGAGAGTTAGTCTGCATCTGTGGGGCTTCTAATCAATCAAGTGATGTCTACTGAAGCTCCTACACACTTTTAGAATGACTGGGAAGATCATAGGCATGCAGAGAAAAAGTATGATATGAGCATGTGCCAAGGGCCTGAGGCCAGGAGACCCAGGACCCACTTCTCAATATGCAACATCATGAAGAACATAAAAGCACTTGGGCACCCTCAACAGCTCAAATTCAAGATCCAAAAGCTCTCTCAAGTACTCAAATGATCCAACAGATCTAAATCTAAGTTCCTTTCTAAGCCAGTCAATGTGAGAACAATAATCTGATTTTTGAAGGGAATAAACCTGTATATTCTTTTTCTTTTCCCTTCCCCTGAAAATTCATTAATCATATCTGTATATCATATATATTACATATAAATCTCTACAAAGACTATTCCAAAATTACCATTGTCCAGGTATGAAAAACAGAAAAAAATTGATGAGAGCTTACATAATGACCCTTTAACTCGCGCTTCAATGATTGAGTGTTATTGCAAGGCCGAGTGTAAATGCTATATGGATCAATCTTTCCCTGCTCCAGCACAGCAACATTGAGAGCCTTCATGCATTCCAATGAGGGGTGCTGAGATGACCCAAAATCGCAGGCAACTCGTAATAAGCGATAGGTGGAATCCGAGATCAAACCATGGGTCCACCAATACTCAAAGGTGCCAACATAATCATGGTAATCATCAGTAACAGCGTTTCCCACCTATAGAAAGAAATCAAGCCAGAAAAGAAAATCACCTGACAATGGTTGATTGCCATGAACAACCAGATGAAAATTGAAAGCATAATGAAATCTAACATTCTCACCAGAAATCCCTTGAAGTTAATAATTGGGTTCTGGACTCCTTTGTTTCTTTGGTAAACAATTTGAGATAACTGAGGAACATAGTGACCTAAAACAGATTGTGTTCACAAGTTAGCTCATCCATTATCATATTAAGTTTCCAAGAAACTTTGTAACATAATTGAAAACAACAATAAAAAAGAATGACTTAAAATAACTCAAGACCTGCATAACTTTCTCCAGCAATGTAGAAATCCCTGTGCTTATACTGTGGAAACCTTTCGAACCAATTGACAAGAAATGTATATGCATCTTCGGCTACAAATGTACAACGCCCAGATCCCAAAAACATCCAAAGATGTCATTTAACTAATGTTGAGCTAAAATACCATAATGTACAATGCTTATCAATCATCCACACTAGTGAATTTTACTTAATTTCACTTGTGTAGTGAATTTCACTTGTGTTTACTTAATTTCACTACACAAGTGAAATTAAGTAAACTTGGGCGTCAATGACAATCTATTTGACAGTTAAACAAATAAATTACCTGTCTTCTTATCACCCGCTGTGTACAAATCTGATGACGTATTTGTATACGAAAAACCAACACCAGCTGGAGATTCGAGGAACAGTAAATTTGCCACTGTATGAAAGTTTGAAAATTGATCAAAAATTAAGTTAAATCTCATCATAAACACAGTAAATGAACATTGGCTTGTCAAATTTAATACATACAACTGCTCCAAGCATAGGGATTTAGGTAAAGGGTCTTCCCGTCAGGCCTAATGTGAAAAGGTCCTATCTCTTCAGCTGCACCATAAGCAACAGAAGAGCAACCTGGACCACCATTGAGCCAAAGCACTAGTGGCCTTGACTCAGGTTTACGACTAGCTGGTGTCTCAACCAACCAGTAAAACAATGCTCTCCCAGCTTGCTCATTCACAGTCACATAACCTGAATACTGAGCGAACCCCACATTCTTTGGCTGCCCTGGCAACTCAGTGATCCTATCACTCACTTGAGAAGAAGCAAAACAAGTTCCCACAATAAGGGACAAAACGCAGACAACAGAGACTACAGATTGGCCCATGAATGAATCAGACAAGTAGTAACAAAGTTAAACAAAACCCAGAAACACAAATCTCAAACTTGTTCAGGCTTTTTAAGGAGTATAGCTATAGAACATTGAGACAGAGAGAGTGAGACCAATAAAGACCTCAAGTTTGAAGTACAAAACCAATGGTCACGAATCCCAAACTAGCCTTGGACTTCCAAAGAATTCTCCTACAAGCATGGAACAGCTGAAACAAAGAAAACCCAGATCCCAAAAAACATCTCTGAGTTCCCAACTAATCTATCTAAAAAGCAAAGTGAGGTTCTTATAATCTTATCATATAGATTTGGAATTTTTTTCAAAACCCCAGTGATTGGGATTAGCTGTGATGGGGGTAAGAATGATCAATTATAAAAACCATGCATTTATCTGTGTTCATTATTATAATCAAAGCTTTGAATTTTCTTCTCTCTTTCTTGGGTTTACTATTATCAGGCAATTCACCAAACAGGTTATAGGCGCACATGGGGTAGGTTCTGAATATTCAAACTTTTTTGCTGAGTTTATTAACATTTTTAGAAACCTCTAAAAACCCAAAAGGAAGGCGGTGAAGTAAGTATAAACACTGTTTTTTTTTTATAAGAAGTATAAACCCGTTAATCATTGACTAATCTAATCAGTGAAACCAATGAATGATAACAAAAGCTCTAGTCTCAAAAAAAAAAAAAAACAAAACAAAACAAAAGCTCTAAAATATGATTAAAAAAAAAAAGCTTTAAAATATATGGATTTTACTAATGCGTGTTTTAAGGATACACAATAATATACTATTTTTTTTAAAAAAAATTTATCAAGAATTGAAATAATTTTGACAGCTTTTTTAATTCTTGATAAAATTTTTCTTAAAACATATTTGTTAATATATGTTCTAAGGACATACATCGAAGGGCAAGGCTTGTGTCTAGTAAAAATTTTCACTAGACACGACAGGAGTTGGACACGTGTTTAAGAGTGGACATGTGTCCAAGATCTAACATGTCAAGTGAAAACTTTCACTAGACACAAGCTGGTCCCTTAATAGAACCCAAAATATATATAGCTTAAAAAATTAAGTTTACCAAAAAAAAAGCTTTAAAAATTAAAAAAAGTCACACTCAGTACCGGTCCAGTTGTTATTAACCACTCTGCCTTGTGGCCCATCGAATTTTGCTCTCATGAATGGAGGGAACAAATAAATGTGTAGGGTCAGTGCAGTGAGCCCGTGCTTAGTGCACTGTTGGTTCTTACAAACCTTTTTCTTTCGTTTCAAACTTTTATTTCTTCTTTTTAGTCTTCTTCCGGGCCCCCTCTTTATTTCTTCTATCTTCTTGAATCTTACCTTTCTTGTAATTAACTTTTTGGAATTAGAAAATTCTTTAAGTTATTTTTCCTTTTTTGGATTAAGGCGTGGTAAAAGAAATCAGGAAAACATTTTACACCATTGAGGGTGTTTGGGTGCACATAAAAATTCGATCAAACTGAAAATGAATTTCAATTGACCGTAAAATAGAGAGCCTCACGCATGAAAATGAATTACGCTTATGTTTTACCTTCAAATCATTTCCGGACTCACAAACTCCTCACACACTCCTCTCACACACACACCAACCTCATTTCAACTCCAGCCCACGCACCAACCTCAACTCCACACACACAGTCCGATGCCAAGCTCCGACCGCCCAACCAAGCCAAGGCCAGCCCAGATCATGCCGCCCCCTCCGCCCAGATCACTCCACCTGAAGCACATCCTCACCAAACTCACACCCAAAGAAAGAAGACCCATCCCTCAAGCCAAGCAAGGAGATTGTCCTCCGCCGACCCATCCCTTGTCCTCGTCCTCTGCCGATCCATCCCTCATTCTCAGGGTAGCCACCGGAAAATAGATCGAACCACTGTGAATCCATGACCCAATGAACGACCCACCCCTGATCCAATCGGATCGCCATGAGTAACCCACCCTTGAGCCGATTTGTCCACCGTGTGCGCAACCCACTCCTAGATCAAACCACCCAATGGGTAACCCACTCCTAGATCGAGCCACCACAAACCGATCTCTCTCTCTCTCTCTCTCTCTCTCTCTCTCTCTCTCTCTCTCACACACACACGCGATTGGTCTTGTGATTTTGATTTTTTATTTTTTATTTTTGTTTCTTTGATTGTTTATATATTTTGATTCTCTGTAATAATACTTGTTTGGATCCTAAGAAAATGTGAAAATTTTTTTGTTATAAAATTTGTTTGGAAGCTGAGAAAATGGCTGAGAAAATGTGAAAAATTTGTAGGAAAATAGTATTTTTAGAATGTTACCAAACACCGAAAATTGTTTTCTAGACTATTTTCCATTGCAAAACCAAACTCCCAGATTTTATTTTCCTTACGGGAATTCACTTTCCCCTGCATTCATTTTACACTCGAAATTCGATTTACATTGAACCAAACGCAGCCTAAGACTAATCATAAGGGTTTATGCATGGATCAGTACATCATACATGTACTGCAAACAAAAGCAAAAGATAGAATTAGAGATGAGTGTTAAATGAGAAGTGTCTACAATATTTTTATAACAATTTTACAATAAATTATAGGTGATAAGTTGTGATTAGCTATAATTTAAACTTACTATTGAAATTACTTTTTTACTCACCAATAATAACTTATAACAACCTGCTATATAGTATGATTTGTTATTAAAATACTGTGTACATAGTATTTTTTTTTTTTTTAATTTCCAAAATAAATAGGTTGATAAATCAAATTTTCTACTGGTATTTTATATTAAATCCTAACAAACTTAATCATCTGAATATGATATAACGCAATTTCTGACTCACATTGTCAATAAACAATATTTTTGAAATGATATGATTAAGTCTGGTAGGAATTAATATAAAATACTAGTAGAAAATTTCATATCAAATTTTCTACTAGTATTTTATATTAACTCCTAACGGATTTAATCATATGAATATGATGATTGATGAACCACAGTGATCTCAGTTGTGATGGCATTTAAAAAGGTGTGTGAAAAATATTGTACTAATAATAATATTCCATAATTGACAGATTAACAAATGTTGGATGCCCCAGATGCTAGATCTTGTCTGATAGCCTCAATCAACAACTTGCGAGACAGCCGACTAAACTACCAAACTAGCTGGCATGTCTTCAATCCGCAAAGGATCTCCTGAGCTAAGTATATCAGACCAAGCAAATATAACAACTTTGTTTTTGTTTTTGTGTACTCTGCTTGCTGCTGATGCTACCAAATTTATTCAAACTACTCCATCAACACTTATATTTATGCAAGCCCTGTTTAGGGGAATAATGTCACATAATGAATTCTTCACACCGATGGGGGAAATAGACTGTCCGAGTAAGATGCTCGAAATGTGTCTTGTTTTATATCTACTTTTCACGTTCCAAATGTAAACATCACAATTTCGTTTTTTAAAATGCGATGTGTCAACGCATACAATTGTGGATATTGTGTGAAATTCTTAGTCTGTTTACAATTGACACATTATCTAAGGTCTAACTTAACTCTTTCATGAACCACAAAATTCCCGAGGAACATGATTATATCAAAGAACATATAATAGAAGCGAAAAGAATAAATTTCAGCCCCTCTTCCATATCAATTGACACAAAATCTTTGATGGGAAAATGATCATTCTAACTTATTTGGTTGATAATTGAGAAATTAAATGGCTATGGTGAAAGCGACAATGAAGCTACAAGCCTACAACAAAAGGGCAATGGTAGAGAAGGTGGACAATAGATTCTTGTTGCTTATTACAAAAAGCAAAAAGGAACACAAAGGACTAATATACTAAGCCCCCACCTAATGATACTAGTAAATAAAACTTTTCCTTCTCGGGGATATCTTGAGGGATTCCTAATTGTAATTAATTGTATAGTGTACATCAGTCATCACATGATGGAACTAAATTCACTTATATAGAGATTAGACAGGTGCTCTAGAATTTCTGTATACCTTAGAATGTTCCAAACTACTTTTCACAACAAAAGTTTAAACATCTCATTAAAACTTAATTTTTCAAATATACTTTCATTCGCGTTTGTCAATTGATTCTCTCTCACTTTTTTTTGTTTTTTTTTTTTGGAAGTTAAATTCGCTCCAAAGTCCAAAGAGAGGGGAAAAAAAAGACAGGCGGGTAGAACCGGAATTCACCTATTTGGGGAGCGAGGCCTAGATGTGACACTATGCTAAGGCTTTGACACTTATATGTATGACAAAAAAAATGTGTCAAATTTGCATATTTTTATCCAAAAATTATCCATATCAATTAAGTTAAAATTGTGTAAATATACAATGTTTCTATCGTAAGCGTGTAAATATATATTGTTGCTATAATAACCGTGTAAATTTACACTTAAACTATTATTCTACATTTATTTTTTATTATTTCTTTACATATCCTAAGAATAAAGTATAAAAATGAATTGTTGTTGTTATATGCGAAAAAAGAGAAACAGTTAAAAAATTAAAAAAAAATTTAAAAAAAAAAAGATGTTTTAATGACATGTAATATAAAATAAATAATCCAATGTATAGTATTTTAAAAAGCAGGTATATGAGATAAAAATATAAGGTTTTTGTGGGGGATAGAAACTCAAACTTATATATTAAGCCCAAAGCCCTATGTGAAGGTTACTGTATGTCTGAAGAGGCTAAAATTGTTGAGGAGACTCCGCATGAAAGAAAGATACTTGGGAGTGAAGAAGATCCGTCCGAAGAGAGCACCAGCCTTCCAAAGAGATCATTCTCCTCAGATGTAAAGATTCTTGGTCAAATAAATATCTGGGGGTTTCGAATGAGCTTACTAATGACTTCAGCAATCTGGATAAGTTTTGGACATGCCTGGAGATAAAAAGAATGGAGAAATATCTAAAAAAAAAAGCTGTCACCACCACATTAAATGCACTGCATCTGCTTTTCTAGCTACATTAATGTAGAGAAGACCCATGAACAGTGTAATCTCAGCTACCACCACTCACAAAAATCTAAAGAAGATACATGACATAACATACACTCAAGTAAGTACACAGATGAAAAACAAGTGGACGATGAGGATGATGGGGAAGGATGCTATATAACGAAGAAGGCCTCCTGATAGAAGAGGAGGAAAAATACGAGAGAAAAAAAAAAAAAGAAAGGCTTGACTGTAGCTCTAAGAACTGTAATCATTATTCAATTTATCATAAAACCTTTAGGGACTTCAACTCATTTCATCTTCACGTGTATCTTTATGCTGGTTTATACTTTGAGGTTATAATCAACCGTTGTAAATTTCATAATCAACCTAGCTCTATCACTCATACTCTACAAATTTATTATTTTGTACTTGGGCCACAAACCCTAACCCCACATTTTTTATATTAGAATAGATAATAAAAAATAAAAATAAATAAATAAATAATGGACAAACTTATGCCGCTTTTGATGTCCTATTGCATGAAATGAGATTCTATGAGTCTCATGGTATATATATATATATATATATATATATTTTGATAATCGAGTCTCATGGACCATGGTATATGTTAAGGCAGAGCGAGGAGAGAGCCTATGGACTATGGGGTCCCAAAAACATATTTTTATAGAGTGTTGTCATTCCATTTGGTAACTTGAAAGGTAAACAATGTTTGTTTATTTTGACCAATTAGCTCCTAACTTGATAATAATAATTTCCACATTTCGAAAAAAAAAAAAAAAACCAATGGATAATAGTCGATGTGGGAATGGTTGGAGATAGATTCTCTATCAGATGGGGACAAAAGAAAAATGGATGGAGCACTTAATTTGGATGGTTTTCAAGGAACTAGAGGCTATTGAAATTCAAACCAAAAACCCAGGAGGGGGGTACCACATATAGAACCAAAAATTGGGGATAAGAAAAGAAGAGATTTCCAGATTCCCAATATCCTTGACAGTGTGAGTTGAAAGAAGATGGACCCACCATGTTTGACACCATGTTTGAGAAGGAAGGAAGAGTCAAAGAGCAAGATAAAACAACGACGGCTTTAAAGCATGGGCCAAAAGTTTATTCGATGTTGAAGCTTCAGCCTCCATATATCGTTTCAACTCAGATGTTTGTTCAATACGGAACTTCTCTAGGTTGTGGTGCAAAAAACAAAATTTCAAATATTATTTACAATTTGTTGCCTTCAAGTTTTATTCTATATTTTTCTTTGTCGGTGCCGACTAATTTAATTGATAAAATTGGACTGTGTTCATTTTAATCTTCTTCCTTTTTTTTTTTTTTTTTTAATTGATCAAATTAGATGATTCCCTTTATTATATTTGTTTACGTAGAACTGTTTGGGATCTACTTATTTAGCTGAAACTGAAATTTTTTTGCCGAAAATACTATAAATAAAAATAAAAGTTAATTAAAATAGTACAGTATGACTCATGAAGTGAAATGAAACTCATAAATAGTAGCAAAAATAAACTAAATAATAAAATAAATTAGTAAAATTAAGTCATGCCAAACGCACACGTAGTATAAGGAATAAAAGTTTTCACTTTTGCTTGTTTTTGAGTTTTGACAAATCAGTACTCTATTAACTTGATGATCACTTTACAAATATAAAATTTTGTGGAAAACAAGAATCAAAGTTTAAGTATTCTAAAAAAAATTATTTCACACATATATATACTTAGATTATGTTAAACTGTTAGAATATGATTTGTTTAGATGATTTCCTTTATTATATTTGTTTATATAGTACGAGTAAAAGTTTTAAAAGTTTTTTCTTTTGTTTTTTTTTTTTTAAGTTTTGACAAATCATTACACTATTAGTTTAATGATCACTTTACAAGCATACATTTTTGTGGGGGAATAATAATCGGGGTTCAAGTATTTAAAAAATAATAATAATAAAAAAAAAACTTCACCCGTATATACACACGATTATGTTAAAATAGGATTTGTTTGGATGATTCCCTCCTCCCTTTGTGTGTTTTAGGTTATTGTAGGTACTTTTTTTTTTAGGTAGTTGAAATACTTTTTAGTGGAATTTATGGTGTATCTTTTTGCTAAAACAACATCCCTCCTCCCTTTGTGTTTTTTTTTTTTTTTTTTTTTTTTTTTGTAGAAATGGACATGACGCTATTGCTGCCGTTCATTGAGGCCTGAACAAATGCTACGCTGGCCCAGTTCCTTTGAATCTCCAGAGGCTCTATCTCGGATATCCCTTTGCAATGACGGCCCAAATAAACAAAAAAGGCACTAAGGTCGCACATATACTCTCTCTTTCTCTCTTCCTTTAAAATAAAAAATAAAAAAAATACACGCGTGCGCGTCCGCACGCACAAAGATGTGCTGCTACTAGAACTTTGATAGTATGGTCTGAAAATATTTAACCAAAAAAAAAGAAAGATAGTATGGTCTGAAAAAAATCACACTACTACTTAACCAAAACACAAAAAACCACAGCACTGATCTTATGAGTGAGAAGTGCAATGTTAGGCAATATAAATTGTTATTAAATGTGGGTATTGCCACCTTCAATGTCTGACATCTACATTTAACAATAAGCCGAATTTGTTCTGTTTTTGGATCTGATTTTGATTAGCTGAAGCGGCTTTGAAAAAAAATTGAGAAGCTATTCAGGTTTGTGCGGCACAATCTGCACAACTTATTAGGAGATGTACAATAATCCAAACACTCTAATTTTGTGTATAAGCATGCACTCTAATTTATTATAAAAAATTATACTCTAATTTGATGATAGGTGTCTTTAGATTTTAGTTACACTCTAATTTTGTGTCGAGTTTCATTCTGGTTTTACTCTAATTTTGCTTCAAGAATCTCTACATGTATTCATGTATCTAAGTTTGAAAAGCATATAAGAAAAAAAACACAATTAAAATTTATTATACTTCTATGTATTATGTAATATTATGAATATGTACAACCTATTGCTTATTAGGTAAACGATCTTAAATACAAATCTTCAAGGATGGCCTCCACTACCCTACTACTAGGGAATGAGGATGACCTAATACAATCATTTACATGGACAAATAAAGCTTGATATCTGCCATACAATCAGTTACATATAAGTTTTTTAAAGTAACTATTAACATTTTTTTTTTTTTTTTTTTTTTTTTTTTTTTTTAATTACTTTTGAACGGTAGCTACAGTAGCAACAAATTTTTTTTGAAGTATTTTGTTTGATTTTTTTTTTCCTTTTATATATATTGTTATATTGACACAACAAATTTCACAAGCAGTATTGTAGCCGCAACAATGTTTTGGTTCCGTGAGTCCTTTTTTTTTTTTTTTTTTTTTTCCAACCCTTTTGTTTATTCAATTGGCACTGTAACTACAGTGCCTAAATTTATTATTATTATTATTATTATTATTATTTTTCTATAATTAGTTTTTTTTTCTTTTAAATATTGATGTAAACTGACATTTATATTGTTATACTGACACAACAAATTTCACAATATTTTCATAATTATTGACGTGTTAATTTCTTACAAGTCGAAATAAAATAATAAATTATGAGACAGTAGCCTACCACAATTGAAAATAAATGTTTTAAAAAAAGTTACGACACTTATTGTTATCACAATATTTTCATAATTGTTAAAATCTCAGTTTTTAATATATCAAATAAAAAAAATGCTAAATCCACAATATTTTAACATTAATTTGACAAAAAATCATAGGTAAGCTATTATTGATGGATAGCACTGGAGCTATAGTGCTTTTGGTTTATTCAACTGGCACTGTAGCTACAGTGCCTGAAGTTTTTTTTTTTTTTTCCCCAGTAATCGGTTTGTGTTTTTTTTTTCTTTGAAATATTTATGTAAGCTGGCATATATATTGTTATACTGACATAACAAATTTCACAATATTTTCACAATTATTGACGTACCAATTTTTTCAAGTCGAAATAAAATAATAAAAGATAAGACTATAACTAACCACAATTGAAAATAAATGTTTTGAGAAAATATTACAACACTTATTATTATCACAATATTTTCACAATTTTTGAGATCTCAGTTTCTTATAGATCAAATAAAAAAAATGCTAAGTTCACAACATTTTAACATTAATTTCTACCGTGCCTAAAGTTTTTTTTTTTTTTTTCTAGTAATTAGTTTGTGTTTTTTTTTTTTAAAAAATATTTATGTAAGCTGGCATATATATTGTTATACCAATACAACAAATTTTACAATATTTTTACAAATATTGAAGTATCAATTTCTTACAAGTCGAAATAAAATAATAAAATATGAGACTGTGACCAACCACAGCTGAAAATAAATGTTTTGAGAATAACAATAACAATGTTATCAGCTTAAAACCAATAATAACTTGTCATTTAGAATTTTTTTCTAAAAATATTATGAATGTAGCATTTCTCTAAAAAAAAAAAAAAAAATCTATTCGGATCCTAAAATTGAAGATATTGTGAAAATATTATGATGTTTTGTTATATTCTCAGACTTCTTTTTTAATATAATCAAATTGGGTGAGCCAAAATTCACAGTTTCACACACAAAATCTATATTAATTTTCTCACTACTAGGGCAGCACATGCCCTGCACGTGCAGCCAACACTAGTAATACAAAAAGGGTAAAATAAAAAATGTTAATTTGACCCACAAATCATTATAGAAGCAATTTAGAAGTAGCTAAACTAAAATCTTTACCTTTAGCGAGCTTCAAACTCAGTTATTGTCACATCATTTATAGAATAAACCCCCCCTCCTATGATTGATCCCAAATCATTGTAGGTCTTCTGAAAATGAAAGCAGGTTGTTTTGGAGAAAGAAGAGTTGTTTTACAACTTAGCATGAGAAGAACTGCCAACATTGTTGGTCGATCCATTGCATCTTCTTGCACACATAAGAGCCCAATTTGAATGCATCTTAAGAGTTCATGGGAAACAAATGAGTCATTTATTGATGAATCAACTATATCCAAGGCTCTACCTTCTCTCCATAATTCCCAAACCTGTATGGTTCATAGCATTATCCATAACAAGCTGAATTATAAATGAAAATGGTAAAGATTGTTGTTTTCTGTTACTTACATGCCCTATCAATGTTAGGGAAGACTACTTGTGATAAGAACCATTATTCTTCTTGCCACTTACGATCTCTAACAATATGACACCAAAACTAAAGACATCTGATTTTATTGAAAATTTCCCAAATATTGCATACTTTGGTGACATATAATCACTGCATGTGAATAGTATCCAATATAACATTAAAGTTTGCATATGCCTTTATTTTTTGTATGTGGCAAGTGTGCACTGTGCAATTCTCCGTGCATGCGTTTGTGTGGTACTTCCAT
This sequence comes from Quercus suber, assembly GCF_002906115.3. NCBI lineage: Eukaryota > Viridiplantae > Streptophyta > Magnoliopsida > Fagales > Fagaceae > Quercus > Quercus suber. The sequence goes on from NW_027070050.1 coordinate 268,060, forward strand.
TGCATGTGAATAGTATCAAATATAATCTTAAAGATTGCATAGGCCTTTATCAATTGTATGTGGAGAGTGTGTAAGTCTCTATGTGCAAGCACATGTGTTTGTGAATTACATACTATGTTCCGACAACTCTGGTTGTCTTGTCTTGAATTTGGTCCCCTTTGAATATACGAGCTATGCCAAAATCTAAAATTTTGGGTTTCATCTCACCATCTAGTAAAACATTGCTGGTTTTAAGATCCCTATGAATAATTCTTAATCTTGAATCTTGATGAAGATACAGAATCCCACGAGCAATCCCAATAATGATTTCAAAGCGTTTCCTCCAATTTAGCAATGAACTTCTTGTATGATCTACAAGAAAAACTCTCTAATGTACTCAAAATTTCATCTATCTTGATTTATGTGGTTTTATTTACTTCATATATATAATTTAAAAAAATATAAAAATAAAATAAAATAATACAAATGAAGGAGATAGAATTTTTGAAAGAAGAAATACCAAAAATGAAGGAGTCCAAGCTTTTGTTGGGCATTTACTCATAAATCAGCATCTTTTCTTCCTCCTCAATGCAACAGCCAAGAAGTTTGACAAGATTCCTATGTTGAAGTTTTGCAATCAAGACAACTTCATTTTTGAATTCTTCTATTCCTTGTCCTGAATTCTTTGATAGCCTTTTTACAGCTATTTGTTGTCCATTAGATAATTGACCCTGAATTCATGATCCAAAATTAATTTTACACAAAACTATCAGTTTTAAGCAATTGATTACAATGTTTTGTGCCTCCATCTTCTACTTCAATAAAATATGTCTTAGCTTATGAAACTCATTTTCAGCCATTCAAACCCACACAATATTGGAATATGAAACACAAAGAAAAAGGGGCAAAATATCAACAATGTCATTATGAATTGTAACTGTAGCTTAAAAACAGATCCAAATCCACCTTGCCCAAGTTTGTTGGTCGGAGAGAAATTGCCAGTTGCAACAACTAAGCAACTTAGATAAAAAATTGATAAATCTGGATGTCTACTGCTGTCCTCAAGCTCATTCCCTTCCAAAGAGCCTTTAAATCCAATAAAATTTAAGGATTGATTTTGCAATTTTCTCTTCAAAGTCCTAAAATATATTGACCAAAATTGCTCACTATAATTTCACAATTGAGCATGTATATACCTTGCAATATATGACTGTGTGTGTGTGTGAACAATACAAAGCAAGCGGTTTTGTTACCTTTTTGTTTTCCTCTTCTTCATTTGACACATGTAGGCTATGAAGGATACCAGAAACAATGGCACAACAACAGCTGATATTGCAATAGCCACCTGCCTCTTGTGGCCAAGAAAACCTTCGGACTTGCTAGTGTAAGTAGCTGAAAAAATAACAATAATAAATAAATAACAAAAACAAAAACAAACCAACAAATGGTAGCGTAGAAGGCTACCTAACTCAGTTGCATCCACTCGTACATTTAGATCCCACCATTCATATGTATTCTCCACAACATCCATCAATTCACCATACCACGCTAAGCAACGGGTCCCCATCCCGTCAATATTCATGCTGATAAAAGCTGTGCAAGAGCAATTACTCAAACATGCCTGCTTACACTCTGAGCTACTCATGCTCATGTCCATCCAGGCTGCATTGGATGAATCTGGACCCTTCAAACGTTTCATCATCACAAACCCTTCTCCATTCCCACACATCGACTCCTTCCTCACACACCCTTCAGAACCATCTCTGAGTGACCAATCCCTTGGAGACTTGGGTTCATAGCCTGGCAAACATGCACACTCAAACCAATTAGCATTGTCAGGAGACTCAGGACCACATTTACTAAATGCACCGCACTGTGCATATTTGTCACACCGGTATTTAGGTGCAGACCAGAATTCTTTCCATTGAAGATCACCATCATTCCACACAAGTTTCTGGAGCAATCCAGAGTTATCAACCACTAATCTTGAAATGATGGAGGGGTCATTAACAAAGTAAGCATAAGATACCTCATCTTTGTTGTTTACAAAGTCATACTTGAAATCCAAAGAAACTATTGCTGCTGGTGATGATCTTTGTCTGGCTCTTTTGTTTTTTTTAATAAACATACTACATTTTAAGTTCAATTATTATATAACAGGTATTTAAAATAAAATAAGGAAATAAGTTAATAAAATGCCCTAAAAATAGACCTTTTTTTTTTTTTACAAATTTTTATATTTCTCATAAACGTTTCGATTCGAAAAAGAGTTTTAAAAATTTTCTAAAAATAGTCTATTAACAGAAGAAGAAGAAGAAGGTGAAGTAATAGACTTGTGATCTCATTTATGAAGATACAAGACAATAGGATAGGGGAAAACTTGAACTTGAAGCCATCTTTGCACAAAGAACACGGCAAGAAATTCTGAACATCCCACTCACCAATCTGCATTCCAAGGATACTTTGATTTGGAAGGAAAATAGGAGCCAAATATTCATGGTGAAGATAGCCTACTGAGTTGCATTGCGGCTGAACAACCAGTCCTGGGCAGAGCATTCTTTGGCTCGTGATCACCACCCTGTGTGGAACAAAATCTAGTCCCTTAACATGCCTCCAAAAGTGCGCATGTTTATATGGAGAGCGTGCTTAAATGGCCTACCAACTAGAGACAATCTCCATCGGGCGACGGGTAAGGATTGATCCATACTGTGAAATTTGCCATCACCAGTTCGAAACTATGAGTCACATCTTGTGGGAGTGTCCTTTTGTACAGAATGTTTGGGCTATGTTTAAGGGCAAAACCCAGAAATGCAACAACACGGCCTCAAATTTCTTCATCCTTTTTCGATAGATGCAAATTGTTAGGACATATATGGGAATTGTTAGGACATGTGTGATGTAAATTGGCTAGTCATTTGACAAAACACACTTTACTTGTAATTGGGTTGATCTAGGATGAGTTTGATACTTCAAGAAACAAGTGTTCAAGTTTAGTATTAAAGTCATACAAGTCTGACTAAGAAACAAGTAAAGAAGTGCTATTTATTAAAGCTCGACAGATGTCTTGACAGAATCCTTTCTACCGAGGTTTAATGTTGAAACTCGACAAAAGCTGAATCTTTCGAGAATTACAAAATCAGAAATTCTAGATTTGATTACACACATATCCTTGAGTATTTGTGTAGGGTTTCTTTTCTCATAACTCTAAACATATATAAGGATTATTTTAAGGGCCGTCTCAAGTAATGCAAAAGTTGTTGCAATTGTTGTTACAACACATATTGTGACTGGAGACATTTTGCTTTAGTTTATCATATTTTCTATAGAAGCTACTGAGTCTTTACACCAAGGGTTTTGTAACGAAGGAGCTTCCTAATCTTCATTATTGGATAAATTGAAAAACTTTGCTGTCAACATCTTCCTTAAGTTGATGTGTTAGTCATATATTGGGATCCGTGCATCATTGGTTAGTTAATGTACTAGGATTTGTGCATTGAATGGAGATATTGCCGCTACAATATAAGTCCAATTGGGTATTGGGGTAAGGGTTCAACTGTAGGTTGGTATTGGGTACTGTAATTCATTTTACTTGTAACTGCTTGTTATTGATAATAATAGATTTTAGGGAGTGGTGACCTTTAATTCATCTGGTGGAGTTTTGTCTTGGTGGTTTTCTCCATTCGTAAACAAATTACTTATGTCAAATTTGTTTTCTGCTGCATTTAACTTAGTTGGTAATTTGTTTGTGCTACCACGCTATTGCATATTAAATTGACTTAATTAATTCACTTGGGTAATTAATTAATTAATTTTCCAAAAGTGGTCAATACATTTTTGGTCTATCACAAATGAAACTAGATCAGTAGGAATTGGAGAAGTGGGTAGTTACGATGTGGGCAATTTGGAATGGTAGGAATAGAGTCTATTTTGAGCACTTTCAAACTCATCTAAAGGTGATTTTTGAACTTTCTAATGGTTTGGCCGAAGAGTATCAGCGCCTAATGCATACACATGGAATACCTTGATGTAAAATCTATTTGGCTTCTTGGTAGCTCAGCTACTTGAATCCCAATCTTGGCTTTTGCCTTGCTTGTATACATTTTCCATATTAATGAAAGTTTTCTATCGTTTTAACCTCAAAAAAAAAAAAAAAAAAAAAAAAAAAAAGTTTTAAGAACACCAATTATCCAAACCCTTTGTAAATAAGGAAAAGATTTGCTACATATCGGAGGTATGTGGCAGTACAAGGGACAAGAGTCTAAGGTCCACTTAGTCATGTCCCTTTCTTTTTGTTGCCACACACCCCTATATGCAGCAAACATTTCCCTTGTAAATAATGTAATGTATGGTTGGAATTTGTATCTAGTACTCCTTACAAACGATTCACCCCCCATATGACTTGAATGACTTAAAAAAGAAGTAGATATAAGTAAATTCATCACTTATATTTTTATATTAAAAAAAAACTATAATAACATATGAAAATTATAATTTTATTAAAGAACCTACCAAAATTTGTTGAGAATGTGACATAATTGTCAATAAAGTAGCTCCTCTTTCTACACAAAAATGTAAATAATGTACTGTATGGTTGGAATTTGTATCTAGTACTCCTTACAAATGATTCATCTCCCATATGACTTGAATGACTTAAAAATGAAGCAGATATAAGTAAATTCATCACTTATATTTATTAAAAAAAAACTATAATAACATATGAAAATTATAATTTTATTAAAGAACCTGCCAACATTTGTTAAGAATGTGACATAATTGTCAATAAAGTAGCTCCTCTTTCTGCACAAAAATCTCCCCTCAAAGCATCACTAAAATGGACCGAAGTCAACCGAAATCGACTGAATTGGACCAAAGTGGATGGAGTGGACTGAATTAGACCGAGTATACAACAATGGACCGAATTTGACCAAAGTAGACCGAACTGGACCGAATAGGCAAAAATAGACTGAACTTGACCAAAATGTTATGCCAATATGACTCAACGAGAGCTTAACAATAATAAATATTATGGTTCAGCTTTTAGATATTATATAAATAAGGCTAGATCCCCTCTTTGCTTACACTAACATGAGTGATTTTGAAAAAAGAAACTAGGAGAGGAAGACTTGCATGTATTGTTGCCAAGTGTACGCAAGCAAGCATCAATTACATTGCTCTTATAATTAGGGCTAAATTCCGCTACACAAATTATTTTACAAATCCGTACACACATGCAATATAATTTTCCAATTGAAAATAGTGAAATTTCAATGCATTTTGTGTGTATGGACGAATATGTAAAATTGTGTGTATAACAATTACTATTTGTGGTGGTCTAAGGATTGAGGAAGACTAAGAACTGTATAACCTTCATTAATTTATTTATGAAGTGTCTTAAACCCGAGAAGTTGGTTTGTCCAAGAAGAGGATGGGAAAGTGCAAAATGTTTCACAAATGCCCGAGGGGAAGAGGAAGCCTTAGAGGAGAAGGTCAAGGTAATTATGAGAAGTTTCTTGTAAAAGCTTACCTATTGCCTCTGCATTGACTGCATAGCAACAACCTTATCAGCTGCGTTAATGAAGAAGTGACACATGAACAGTAAATTCGCAGCTAAGCAGCCCCTTGTACTACCTTCAGGAGAGCTTTGGAGGGACAAATGTCAAAAGGAAAGCCTTGAAGTTTACAGATGGAGGGTTAGGATGGAAAGGAAAGATGGTATATAAGAGAGTGGAACTTCCAGTTAAAGGATCCTTTTCTCTTTCTTGAGATTTTAATGAGAGAACATTACCAAAAGACAAGAATTGGAATAGTTAAAAAAGAAAAAGAAAAAGAAAAAAAGCTTAAGACTTGTGTAGAACTTTTGTATAAATACCCATCCTCGGGCTGATCACTGGGAGTGATAATATAAATTACTTTACAGTAATCTTTTCTACTCTTACTTGGATCTTCGGCCGAGGACTTAATCTGTTAATCAAATTTATAGTTGAAACTTCCTTCCACACTCTATCAAATTTCATTGTTTGTGGGCTCAATCCAAAGACCAGGGCCTCACAATTCTCTGTGGGCTTGGGCTGTAATTTTTCTTGTGCCCTTAATACTATTCATTAATTAGTTGTGTACTAATCGATAGTATGTGCGTTCTTGTGTTAATTGCTTCAATCTTTAGATCAGATTTGATTTATATTGTAGTTGTTGTTAATTGGTTAGTACTGTGATCACCAAATTGATCTAATCAAGTCATTGTTAATTAATCCGCATTATTAACAAAAGCTGTAATACTTTTGGATTATAATTTATCCTCAATTTTATGTCTATCGATATTAAACTATCAAGAGCATATTGTCAACGTTTTATATATATTTTTTATTTTTATAATAATTTTTTCTTTTAATTTATTGTTTTAAGCTTGCCCAATTTTCAATTTAATATATCACAGACAAAAGTATTTCTATTTCAAGGAGGTTCTGGTTCACAAATTATTGTAACTAACTTTGGAATCTAACGGCTACGTACAGAGATGACACTGTTTCTAGTACAACACATTTAAAAGTCTTTTATTAAATGTCATCGTTTGTATCTACTAGACTACATTTTTGTTTTGTTTTGTTTTGTTTTGTTTTTGAGAGAGGACGATTGTAGATTTTTTTTTTTTTTATTTTATTGAAAATCACGTCATACAATGAGGAAGAGAAAAGAGGAGTCATTGTTCTAATCAAGCAAAGACCTCCTCATTCTTTTTTTTTTTGCCAACACTAGCAAGAACTAGAGTAACACAATTATAGTTTAAATGAATACTAACAAAAGAATAAGTACAAAAAATCTAACAAATAATGGAAATGTCCTCTAAACTCCAAGTAGATCTAGAGGACAGCTTCAGCTTGGAATTTTCATGGAGGGTAGTAAGGTTGAAGAACAAACTTAATAGTGGAATTGGTTATTTATTTAAATTTGTCTTAAAAGTTGATTTTTTCTTGGGATGGAAAGTTTACAATGGTTTTATTATCAAAAGCATAATTAGGTATTTCTTGGGGAATAATGTTATGTTTACAACATTTTTATAATAAATATTAGGTGGTAAATTGTTGCTAGTTCTAATATGGACTCACCACTAACATAATTTTTTATCCACCAATAATAGCTTGCCACCTCATATATGTTATGAAAATTATTGTAAAAGTGTTGTGGAAGTAACATTACTTGTATCTTAAGATACTTTGTGATTGGAACCCCCCACCTTCTCTTCACCTGCTATTTACATGTCTGGGAAAAAAATACTTACATATACACACAAAAAAATGGCATTACATTAGTCAGTTTAATGATTTTGGTCTAAAATTTACATTTATTGTGTATTCAAATCTATGAGTAAGATTACACAACAAGTTGTAAAACTTCTGCTAACACAACAATATTTACGATAAATTATAAATTACCCGCCTAACTTTCACCTATTTGCAATCCTATAAGTATTTTATTTTATTTTTTTCCATATCAATCTATTAAGTTATGTTTGGTAACCTTTTTTATTTTCTTTTTTCAAAAAATTATTTTTGGGAATAGAAGAAAAACGAGGCATGCCATAAAAGCTCAAGCTCTGGCAGATTTCATTGCAGAATTTACATTGGATTGTGACGAGGTGGGTGAGAAGGAAAGCGTTAAGTGGGTAGTTTATGTGGATGGCTCGTCTACGCAATATGCAGGAGGAGTAGGTGTGGTGTTACAATCTCCAGAGGGAGACAAATTAAAACACAAGGTTCGTTTACAGTTCCAAACAACCAATAATGAAGCTGAGTATGAAGCTCTCCTCAAAGGGATAGAATTGGCCAAGTCCGTTGAAGCAGAGTCACTCCTTGTCCTGGGAGATTCTCAGCTAATCATAGGCCAAGTGAATGGTGTATATTTTTGAAATAAAAAATGTGTTTGGTTAGTTGAAAAAAAAAATAGTTTTATGAAGAAAAAAATAGAAAATTTGTTTGGTAATTTTGATGATGCTGAAATAAGATTATATACATTTTACAAAAGACAAAGCTAAATTATTATCCAAATATGAAATGTAGCACGTAGGGTGATTACAAATTTACAAAGAAATTATATGTTATATAGTTTATACTATATGTGCATGAAGCTATACGATATCATTCTTAGATGGACATTGCATAGTCTTCGATAGACGTTGCACAAAGCTTTTGACAATGTGCACATATTGTATATATCTGTATGAATAGTGTATAATATTAGGGACATATTTGATGTAATTGGCTAATTTTTTGACAAAACACACTTTACTTGTAATTGGGTAGATCTAAGATGTGTTTAGTATTTCAAGAAACAAGTGTTCAAGTTTAGTATTGAAACCATGCAAGTCTGACCAAGAAACAAGTGAAAGAAGTGTTGTTCATTAAAACTCGACAGCAGACTCGACAGAAAGACTTCTATCGAGATTTAATGTTGAAGCTCAACATGAGTTGTATCTATTGAGAATTACGAAATCAGGTTTTCCAGATTTGATTACACACATATCCTTGAGTATTTGTGTAGGGTTTCTTTTCTCACAACCCTAGACATATATAAGGATTATTTTAAAAGCCGTCACAAGGATGCAAGGTGATGCAAAGTGATTATACATGCATATTGTGACTGGAGACAGAAATTGCTTTAGTTCATCATATTCTCTATAGAATCTACTATGTCTTTACGCCAAGGGTTTTGTGACCAAGGAACTTCCTGATCTTCATTATTGGATGAACTAAAGAACTTTGCAGCCAACATCTTCCTCAAGTTGGTGTGTTAGTCACGAATTGAGATCCGTGCATCATTGGTTAGTTACGTACTAGGATTCGTGCATTGAACGGAGAGATTACCGCTACAATACAAGTCCAATTAGGTATTGGGGTAAGAGTTCAACTGTAGGTTGGTATTGGGTATTGGGATTCATTTTACTTGTAACCGCTTATTATTGATAATAGTGGATTATAGGGAGTGATAACCTTTAATTAAACCTGTGGGGTTTAGTTATTTGGTGATTTGTTTGTGTTACCAGGCTATTGCATGTTAAATTGACTTAATTAATTAACTTGGATAATTAATTAATTAATTAATTTGCCAAAGGGGTCAATTCATTTTTGGTCTATCATATAATATTGTACATTTTACATGAACAATAAATATAAACTAATAATTGTTCTTTTCACATTAAAATATATTTGCTACTAATATATATATATATATATATATATATTGAGAACCAACCAGGTTTTTACAAGTGGGGCCTTTTTTTATTTGAGAGCCTTAGGCAATTGCATCAATTGCTTATATGGTTCAGTCGGTCCTGGATCGTTCTAAATACATATGTCGAAGAATGGTGATCTTTAATGGAAGGAATTATGGTCAATACCTAAATACTGGTGTGACAACTATGGACGGTGTGGTGTGTATAGTAAATGTGGTCCTGAGTCTACAGATATGTTTTAGTGTACATGTTTGCTAGGGTATGAACCTAAGTCTCCAAGGGATTGGTATCTCAGAGATGGTTCTGAAGGGTGTGTGAAGAAGCAGTCGATGTGTGGGAATGGAGAAGGGTTTGTGAAGGTGAAACGTTTGAAGCTTCCAGATTCGTTTAATGCAGCTTGGATGGACAAGAGTATGACTAGATCAGACTCAGAGTGTGAGTAGGCATGCTTGAGTAATTGCTCTTGCACTGCTTTTAACAGCATGAACATTGATGGTAAGGCCACCCGTTGCTTGGTATGGTATGGTGAATTGATGGACATGTTGGAGGATACAAATGAACGGTGGGATCTAAATGTACGTGTGGATGCAACTCAACTAGGTAGCCTTTTATGCTATCTTGAGTTTGTTTTTCTAAATTTTCATTTTTTCACTTTCTGAATTTTGGACTCACCATTTGCTTGTTTGTTGTTGATTTTTTTTTTTTCCAGCAACTTACACTAGGATGTCCAAAGGTTTTCTTGGCCACAAGAGGCAGCTGGCTATTATTATATCATCTGTTGCTGTGCCATTGTTTCTGGTATCCTTTACAGGAATCACAACCTATATGTGTCTAATGAAGAAGAGGAAAACAAAAAGGACAAAATTGCTTGCATTGTATTGTTGATACACACACAGAGATATATATATATAGTTCTTACTCCTTAGATCAGCCCAACATGTGAGGTATACAAATACTCAATTGCGAAATTATAGTGAACAATTTCTATCAATATGTTTTAGGACAATGAAGAGAAAATTGCATAATCAAGTATGAAATTTTATTGGAACCAAAGGCTCTTTAGAGGATAATGAGCTCGAGGACAGTAGTAGACATCTAGATTTATTGATTTTCGATTTAAGTTGCATAATTGCTGCCACTGACAATTTCTCTCTGACCAACAAACTTGGGCAAGGTGGTTTTGGCACTGTTTTCAAGGTACAATTACAATTTTGTTACTAAAGTGGAAAATGAGTTACTCAATTTTGCTACTTGGGAAAGTTGCATAATTGCTGCCACTGACAATTTTGTTACTCAAGGAACAATTACAATTTTGTTACTAAGGTGGTCTTCCCCATTTTTCCGTGGGTGTGAATGGCGGAAAATGAGCTCAATAAGCTAAGACATTTGTTACTAAAGTAGCAGATAGAGGCATTAACTGAATTGCTTAAAACTAATAGTTATGAGTAAGCTTAATTTTTTGGATCATGAATTCAGGGTCAATTATCTAATGGACAACAAATAGCTGTAAAAAGGCTATCCAAGAGTTCAGGACAAGGAATAGAAGAGTTCAAAAATGAAGTTTTGTTGATTGCAAAACTTCAACATAGGAATCTTGTCAAAATTTTTGGCTATTGCATTCAAGAGGAAGAAAAGATGTTGATTTATGAGTACATGCCCAACAAAAGCTTAGACTCCTTCATTTTTGGTACCTCTTCTTTCTAAAAATCTATTTCCTTCATTATTTCCTTGATTTGTTTGTTTTCTTTTACTATATATGTTCGAAGAATATATTTGAAGTTCATATAACCATATATTTCAACACTATTGAAATCACATTTTGAGTTCACGGGAAAAAGAAAAAACGTTTTAGAGCCTACAAGAAGTTCATTGCTGAATTGGAGAAAACGCTTTGAAATCATTATTGGGATTGCTCATGGGATTTTGGATCTTCATCAAGACTCAAGATTAAGAATTATTCACAGGGATCTTAAAACCAGTAATATTCTACTAGATGGTGAGATGAACCCCAAAATTTCATATTTTGGCACAGCCCATATATTCAAAGGTGACCAAATTCAAGACACGACAACCATAGTTGTTGGAACATAGTAAGTATCACTCAAACACATGCACGCACGTGCACATTGAGACTTACACACTTGCCATACATACAAAAAACTAAAGGCCTATGCAAACTTTAACATTATCTTTAATATTTTTCACATGCAGTGGTTATATGTCACCAGAGTATGTAATATTTGGGAAATATTCAACCAAATTTGATGTCTTTAGTTTTGGTGTCATGTTGTTGGAGATTATGAGTGGCAAGAAGAACAACGATTCTTATCAGAACCACCCTTCCCTAACTTTAATAGGGCATGTAAGTAACAGAAAACAACAATCTTTACTATTTGCATTTATAATACAGCCCCTTATGAATAATGCTATGACTCACATAGGTTTGGAAACTTTGGAGAGAAGATAGAGCCTTGGATATAGTTGATTCATCAATAAATGAGTCATTTGTTTCCCTTGAAGTCTTGAGATGCATTCAAATCGGGCTCTTATGTGTGTAAGAAGATGCAATGGACCGACCAACAATGTCAACAGTTCTTCTCATATTGAGTAGTGAAACAACTCTTCCTTCTCTGAAACAACCTACTTTCATTTTCAGGAGAGCTACCAATGATCTTGAATCAATCACAGGACAAGAGCTTTATTCTATAAATGACGTGACAATAACCAAGCTTGAAGCTTGCTAAATGAAAGATTCTAGTTAAGCTACATCTAATTTGCTTCTATAAGGATTCTAGTTAGCTACATCTAGATTGCTTCTATAGGGATTTGTAGGACAAATTAACATTTTACTCTTTTTGTATTTAAGAACAAACATAATTTCTTATTCTTATTATTATTATTTTTTGGTTTAGTTATTTATTTTGTCGCTAATAATCCATATTTCTTAACTTGGTCAGTGGCATTGTTTGTAGGGTTCAAACACCCCCCCCCCCCCAACCCCTAAAAAGTATGGTTGTAATAATTGAGTTATCCAAAAAAATAAAATCTTAGTTGTTTTAGAAAATTGAGTAATTGAGACACTAATTATCAATAAGGGACATCCAATCTCTGTGTGTGTGTGTGTGTGTGTGTGTGTGTGTAGATAGATCTAAAAGCTAACGCCTAGAATTTATTGTTGCTACGCTCCTATTAAGCCACCTCATCTTCCACATCACTGCCACATAATTATTTTTTACATATTTATTTTTTACCTTTAATTTTTTTCACAATATTGAATATATAAATACATTGGCTTTACAAATTAATCTTAGGCAGTTTTAACTTTACATATTCATCTGCTTTAATTTTAATATTATAATTAAGTATTTTTTATACGTATTCCTCTTAGATGGTTTTAACTTTACATATAATTTTTTCCATTTATCTTCCTTTATTTTGGCTCTTCATATTCTCATCCTCTTATTATAAATTTGTCATTCTCTCTCATTTTATGCATATTTTATTCTCACACACAAAAAGGTTATTTCTCTCTTCTCTTCTCTCTCTCTCTCTCTCTCTCTCTCTCTCTCTCTCTCTCTCTCAATTGTTTTTTTTTTTTTCCATTTTTTGTTGGATTTTTTATGAGGTTTACTCCCATTGTCTTATTATTGACCAACTCATATGTGTTCCTTGATGCAAATTTTTATTTTATTTTATCATTTTATCTACAACACTAAATACTTTTAATGTTTTTAACTAGATTTAGGGAAAAATCATACTATAATATGTCCATATTTTGTGTCGTTGTTAGGTTTTAGTTTATTTGGAAAACAGGGGGATAGTCTGGACAATGTGATGTAGAACACTTAGTGCAGTTGAACAGTTAGTGTTACAAAATTGACTTAGTTGCTTTATATATTGGAAAATCCTGAATTAACCCTACTTAATCATAGACTAACATAAAGTTAATTTTTCTATAACCACATGTACTTACGATTGGTTTGGACCTCTTGAATCATAATATGTCAAACAAGTGTGATCAAACAAGCTTAAGTTTATGTCCAGTGCACTGATGCACTAAACCTAACTCATGTTTGATCAAACGAGACCAATGTATCGGATTTTGTTAAAACTCTTTTGACTATTTGTACTTGGAATTGTAATATCATAAAGAGTTCTGTTAACAAGTACTCAATTGCGTTGGTTGAGGTTGAGTTTTTTTCAATTAAAATTGATCATTTGTTTTTTTATAGCTGTCGCACAATATTCAATTAAAGGGGTATTTATTTATTAGCTTTTTCCTCTTCTAAATGCAAAAAGACTGGCTTAATTTCTCCTATTACTAATAATATCGTAAGTCATAGCTATTGTTAACCCATTTCCTACTTGATAGTAATTAGTAGCTTGTGGGGGCAATGTCAAAGTTGGGCATAAATGTGGAAGTAAACAAAATACATGAAAGTCAACTTTATTGTCAACTCGTCAAAGGCAACTATCATCAAGATAATGGATCCCTAGACTCCAGTCGCGTCTAGCTTGCTATACGCAAATGCCAGTCTTCTTATGTGTTTCTTTTGGTCAAAATTTTTCACTAACAAAAACGTGGTTTGACATTTTTTTTTCACACAAGCGAAAACATATAGCGAAAGAAAATTGTAAATATATTATAAGTTTTACCATATAAATCTTATAAACAGATGTAATACTGAATGTGATTTGTGGGGGTCGGAGAATCGAGGAAGACTAGGAACGGTAGACTAGGAACGGTATAACCTTCATTAATTTATTTATGAAGCATCTTAAACCTGAGAAGTTGGTTTGTCCGAGAAGAGGATGGGAAAGAGCAAAATGTTTCACAAATGCTCGAGGGGAAGAGGAAGCCTTAGAGGAGAAGTTTCCTGTAAAAGCTTACCTACTGCCTTCGCATTGAATGCATAGCAACAACCATATCAGCAGTATTAATGAGGAAATGACACTTGAATAGTAAATTCATAGCTAAGCAACCCCTTCTACTACCGTCAATAGAGCTTTGGAGGGACAAATGTAAGAAGGATACCTTTGAAGTGTATAGATGGAGGGTTAGGATGGAAAGGAAAGAGGGTATATAAGAGAGGGGAACTTCCCAATTAAAGGATCCTTTTCTCTTTCTTGAGATTTTTCTAAGAGAACATTACCAAGAGACAAGAATTGGAATAGTAAGAAAAATAGAAAAAAGCTTAAGACTTGTGTAGAACTTTTGTATAAATACCCATCCTCAGGCTGATCAGTGGGAATCAATAATATATATTACTTTACAATAATCTTTTCTACTCTTGCTTGGATCTTCAGCCTTGGACTTAAACTTAATCAAACCTATAGTTGAAACTTTCTTCCACACTCTATCAATTTTCATTATTTGTGGGCTTAATCCAAAGACTAGGGCCTCACAATTCTCTGCGAGCATGGGCTGCAATTTTTCTTGTGCCCTTATAATTGGCGCCGTCTGTGGGAAACTTTGCTAATGATTTATTTAAGTTATGGGTAATCTAAAGCTGAACAGGGAAGAATCTGTTGGTTCACAAAGGGGGGATCACTTTGTTAATCTAGATCAAAGGAAGACAGAGAGTTTAATCGTGCACCCAATGTTATGGTAGAAACGCATCATACAGAGCACACTAAAAGGAGTCATTCAAAGAGCAGAGCCATGTTTCGCACAAATAGGAAACACGGAAGCTGAAGCTTGAGATAGATCATTTGCGCAAAAAGTTGCGTCGGAGGGAATGTGATAGAAGAAGCACCTCACCCTCATCAAGCAATGAATCTGAGTAGAGTAAGGATCGATCATATCGTCGTAGATCTAGGTCTCCACCTAGTGAATCCTTTTCTACCTATTCCCATTTGGATAAACTGGAAAGGAAAAAGTCCAAGCGTGGTGAGGGATCATTTCATCCTAACATGGGAAATAATGCAATGAGTAAGGCACTTCGCCCAATTTCAAAGTCACCTTTTGTAAGGAGAATCAAAAAAGCTAAGCTTCCCCACCTCTTTACACAGCTAACATTCACCATCTATAATGGCAGGATTGACCCAGTGAAGCATGTGAGCCATTTTAACTAGAGAATGGTTGTTCATTCTAGGAATGAGGCTCATATGTGCAAAGTGTTTCTTTCCAGCCTCGAGCCCGTGGCTATGCAGTGGTTTGACGCATTAGAGGAATGGTTAATAAGGTCTTTTAAGGAGTTAACACAAGTGCGTTCAGGGCTAGATTTGTAACTTGCAACAAAGTGCCTAAACCTTTTGATTCTTTGCTATCTATGGTGATGAGGGAGGGAGAAACTCTTAAGACTTACTCAGATAGGTATTGGGAGACATTCAATGAGATTAATGGGGATTTCAAAGATATGGCAATGAGGACCTTTAAAGTAGGACTCCCTACAAAACTTAATTTGAGAAAGTCACTAACGATGAAGCCTACGCATAGTATGCATCAACTTATGAACAACATCGATGAGCATAAACGGGTAGAAGATGATGAAACCCAAGGAAAAGGCAAAGCTAAAGCTTTCCCTAAAAGAAGGGATCCTTGGGTAGGAGGATATCACGATAACCAACCTAGGAGGGACTTTCCCAATCAAACACCAGCAATAGGTGCACAGATGGTTAATTCAGTGTTTAAGGAGCCAATTTATCAAAATTTAGAAAAGATAAAGAATGAACCGTACTTCAAATGGCCCAATAATATGGGTGGAGACCCGTTTAAGAAAAACCAAAACATTTACTGTCACTATCATCAGGAAAAAGGACATACAACTGAAGAATGCAGGACTTTGCATGATCATCTGGGTCAGTTAAAGAAGGCGGGAAAACTGAAGCAATTCTTACACCAGCCTACAGGACAGTCCGGACAATTTGGAGTTGGGTATCAAAGAGATGGAGCTCCTCCGCCATCCCTGGGCACAATTAACATCATTTTTGCTACGCCCAAAGGCAATGCTGGCATTTACTCGGGAATTATGTCCTCGGCTTCAAATTGTGACCTGGGGCATAGGGGTCAAATTCCTAAGAGGGCTAAAGTAGTGGCCGTGCCAACTTTGGGTTTCTCGGAGTAAGATAAGGAGGGCACATTCCAGTCACACGATGATGCCTTAGTAGTAACCTTTCAGATCGGTGGATATGTCGTAAAAAGGGTCCTTGTGGACCAGGGGAGTAAAGCAAAGATTATGTACCCGGATTTGTAATAAAGGGTTAAATCTTAGGCTCGAATATTTGGAGAAATATGATTCGTCACTAGTGGGCTTTGATGGGAGAGTGGTAATCCCCTGTGGGATGATTAGATTACCTGTTCAGGCTGGGGACGAAGAGGCACAAGTTAATTTCATTATGGCTGAAGCCTATTCTCCTTATACCACTATTCTGGTGAGGCCTTGGCTTTACGCTATGGGGGTAGTATCATCAACTTTACATCTGAAGGTTAAGTTTCCCACACAGGGATGAGTAAGGGAATTGGTGGGAAATTAAGCAATGGCTAGGCAATGTTTGGTGGCAGCTGTTACGCAGCATTCCAGGGATTAAGCTTTGGTGGAAAAGGAGCAGATCCCATAGCAACTAAATGGTCCCAAAGTCGAATTTGGGACTGAGTCACTGGGGCTATTGTCCATAGAGTTGGAAAAGGTTTTGATCAGTCAAGATGAGGAGAAATAATTTCAAGTAAGGGCTCAGTTACCCCCTTTGGAGAAAGCAGCATTAGTGAGATTTTTGGAAGACAACATAGATGTGTTCACTTGGAGTACTTATAGTGTACTAGGGATTGCTCCCGAGTTTATATGTCATTGGTTTAATGTGAATTTTGATGTGGTACCAAGAAGGAACCACCCCGACATTTCTTAAAAGAACACGCTGAGGCTGTAAGGGTGGAGGTGAACAAACTTAAACAAGCGAGAGCAATCAAGGAAATCTTTTATCCTGAGTGGTTCACCAATACTGTGGTGGTGAAGAAGAAAAATGGAAAATAGCAGGTGTGTGTAGATTTCACGGATTTGAATAAAGTTTGTCTAAAGGATCCTTTCCCTGTTCCTTAGATCGACCAGTTAGTGGATGCAATGGTTGGGCACCCTCAAATGAGCTTCTTAGATGCTTTCCAGGGGTACCATCAGATACCTCTAGCATTATCCGACCAAGAGAAGACTGCTTTTCGAACTCCCATTGGTAATTATCATTACCAAGTGATGCCTTTTGGCCTTAAAATGCTGGATCCAAGTATCAAAGAATGGTGTCGCGAATATTTGAAGCATAGATTGGAAGGAATGTAGAGGCATCTATTGATGACATGGTGATAAAAAGCAAACAAATTACAAAACACTTAACAAACTTGGAGGAGGTGTTTTCAGTATTGTGGGAACATAAACTACGTTTGAACACATCTAAGTGCTCTTTCGGAGTCAGTTTGAGGAAGTTCTTGGGTTACATGATCACCGCCAAGGAATCAGGGTCAATCCCCATCAGATTAAGGCCATCAAAAGTTTATATCCTCCTCCGAATCCGAAGGAGGTACAAAAGTTGACAAGGATGGCAGCAACACTAAATAGATTTATTTCTCAATCAGTAGATAGGTATTGACCATTTTTCCAACTTTTCCATAAATGGAAGAATTTTGAATGGACTGAGGAATGCGTGCTAACCTTTAAGGAGTTAAAACAGTAATCACCCTATTCTCTCCTAACCCGAGAAATACGAAGTGTTATATGCATAAATAGCAATCACAGATCATGCAGTAAGCTTAGTTTTGGTCAGGAATGAGAACGGAGTGCAAAAACCTATCTACTATGTTAGTAAGTCCTTGCATGAAGCAAAAACACGTTATTTTCCCTTAGAAAAAGTAGTATTGGCCATTGTACATTCTACGAGGAAGCTTCCACATTATTTTCAAGCACATAATGTAGTCATACTCACACAACTTCCCTTATAGGCACTCTTGTGAAATTTTGACTACACGGGCAGGATTGCTAAGTGGGGAACCATGCTTGAGGCCTATAATGTTAGGTATATGCCTCGTACTGCTGTAAAAGGGCAAGTTTTGGCTAATTTTGTGGCTGAGTTTATTAAGGATATTGCAGATAATGAGAAAACAGCAGTGGGTGCTATTGTGGCTTCAATCTCTACCATTACAACTTGGGAAATGTATAAGAGTGGAATAGCAAATCGAGAAGGCTCTAGAGTGGAAATTGTGTTGGTATCCCTCGAGAAACTGATAGTGGAGAAATTAGTGAAGCTGAGTATGAAGTTTTATTAGCTGGGATGGCAATGGTCAGTAAGCTAAGGGGGAGTATTATAGAGGTATATTCAAATTCTCGTCTAGTCGTGGGGCAAGTTAATGGAGAATTCGAAGCTAGAGATGAACGAATGCAAAGATATCTTGTTAAGGTCAAGAGAGTTTAAACTCAGTTCAAGAGTTTCACATTAAAGCAAATCCCAAGATGGCAAAACTCTCATGCCAATTCATTGGCTATGTTGGCTACTACTTCGGGATTGGGCCTGCCTTAGATTATCGTTGTGGAAGATGCGGTCACACCTAACCATGAGGTGCAGCTTTTGGTCGAAGTTTATAGTATCCAAGTAGGACTGAGCTGGATGAACCCTTTGGTTATACTTTTAAAGCAAGGACATTTGCCTAAGGATAAGGATGAGGCCAAGAAGATACGTAGGAAGGCCCCACGTTATTGGCTGTCTGAAGAACAAAAGTTGTATAAGTGTTCCCACTCAAGACCATATCTGTTATGCATTCATCCAAAGGCTGTAGAGCCCCTATTGGAGGAGCTACATGAAGGAATTTGTGGAAGTCATACTGGTGAGAGATCTTTATCTCATAGAGCCCTCATCCAAGGGTATTGGTGGCTAAGTATGCAGAAAGCTGCTCAAGACTATGTTAAGAAGTGTAACCAGTGTCAGAGGTATGCTCCAAATATCCATCAGCCTGGAGGAGTCCTAAATCCGCTTTCTAGTCCTTGGCCATTTGCTCAATAGAGCTTGGATATAGTAGAACCATTTCCTAGGGCTGCGGAAAACAAAAGATAGCTCATCGTCGGGACAGATTATTTCACCAAGTGGGTGGAGGTAGAACCTCTCTCAAATATTAGAGATGTTGATGCAAAAAGATTTATTTGGAGAAACATTGTTACTAGGTTTGGGGTCCCTCATACGTTAATCTCGGATAATGGGCTTCAATTTGATAGCAAAGCCTTTAAGAGGTATTATAGAGAGTTGGGAATTAGAAATAGGTACTCTACTCCGGCTTACTCGCAAGGGAACGAGTAGGCTGAAGCCATGAATAAGGTCATAGTGTCTGGGTTGAAGAAAAGGCTGGACGATGTGAAAGGGAGGTGAATAGATGAATTTCCCCATGTACTGTGGACTTATCGCACCATACCCTGAAGGTTAACAGGAGAAACACCTTTTTCATTGACTTATGGATTTGAGGCAGTCATACCCCTTGAGACAGGGTTCCCAACCTTGAAAACTAATTAGTTCAGTGTTAAAGAGAATAATCGTCAAACTTCCACTAGCTTAGAGTTGATAGAAGAAAAAAGAGAAGTTTCCATGGTTAAAATGGCACATTATTAGAAAAAACTTAAGCAAGAATATGATAAGGGAGTAAAGTTGAGGCTGCTAACCCCAGGGAATTTGGTCCTAAGTAGTAGATGAGAATGCAATCCCACATTCGTGGAATGTAAATAACCTACAACGTTACTATTATTAATAATATGAAAGTTTTTTTGTTCATTTCTTCTTCATTTACTTATTGTTGTAGTGGAAAGTCAAAACGCAATGACTTATTTGAAATTGTTTAAGTGTTAAATAGAACCTTGACCTTGTTTGACTCCTCAAGTCACAAGCCTTGGGTAAATTAACTCTTATTTGAAATTGTTTAAGTGTTAAATAGAACCTTGACCTTGTTCGACTCCTCAAGTCACAAGCCTTGGGTAAATTAACTCTTATTTGGAATTGTTTAAGTGTTAAATAGAACCTCGGTCTTGTTTGACTCCTTGGGTAACAAGCCCTAGATAAATTAATTCACAATTGTAATTGGTTAAGTTTTAAATAGAACATTAGTTTTATTCGCTTCCTTGGATTATAAGACTTGAGTAAGTTAACCTTTAGGTAAAAACATCTAATTATTGGGTAGAGTTGTACTCATAGATAATTCTCAGAATTGCAATTAAGAGAAGTTAATTAGACTAATAAGAGAAAACAATGAAAAGCTTGCATATATTTTTATTTCATAGCTGAAGATCATAATAGGTATAAGCCTCATCCAAACCTAGCGTTCTACAAAATCATCCTATGTGCTAGAAGCTAAAAAGACCTATTCAGTTACATCTTTGGCTTTCTCTTTTTTCTTCTTTTTCTGTTGTTCAATCTCAATAACTTCTTCTAGTTCGAGTTCAACAACAGGAGATTCAGTCTTTCTCTTTCTCAGAAGAAATGCCAGATGTTGAAGTTGCATCAAATTTGGGTGCTAAGGATGTAAAACTGGGATCGAGGGGAGAAGGAGCCTGGGCAAGAGCGATACGTAGGGGCTGAGGGTAATAAACCTTCTTAGCCTCCCTCAACTCGGAGTTTGCAGCTACCCCGACAGCATTGAAAGCCTCACCCCAGACCTCAGTGCAAAAGGCTTGGGCAACATCTCGAAGCTAGGCAATTAGACTTTGAGCAGTCTTTGTCATGCCTGCATCGTATACAGCCTGTTCCGCCTTCGCCTTTTCAGCATCTTTTCCTTCAAGTTGTTGCTGCTGCTTGGTCTTTTCTATTGCTAAGGCCAAATTATGTTTCAGCCTTCTTTAGGGAAGTCCGCACTTCTTCAACATGTTTCTCAAACCCAGTCAAGGCTGATTCAACATTTTTGCGTGCTTTTTCCACCTCAACTAGGTGGAATAAGGTGTCCTTATATTCTTTTTCTGTGTTAGCATGGGCCTTCACAGATAGCTCCAACCTATTTTCTGCCTTATGGGTCTTGGAAAAAGCATGGTCCACCCATTCTTTAGCAACAAAGGATTCTTGCACCGCCTATAAGATCATATGTATCAACATCTTTATGAAATATTTTGTAGTTATAGAGGGTAAGGATTTAAACGCATACCTTGGCAAGGTCTCTCTTAAGTGCCAGGAATACCTCATGCTTTCGTAAGGACTGAAGTTCATGCATATCCTCTGGAAGAATGAATGCCTTCTCCAGACACTCGAATAGGATGCCATACCTACCTTTCTAGGCATCCCGAAGGGTGTCATCATCCATGACCGGATCCCCCAAGTTTAGTTTGAAGCTCAGATTCCAAATTGCAGCTTTGGGATGTTGTTCTCCTTCGGAACCTTTTGAGGACCCAATGGGTGCGCTCTTTTTCTGTTGAACCCTTATAACTCTGGACTCCTTGGCAGGTGGTTATTGAGTGGAGTAAGTTATCTCCCTCTCTTCAATATTTTCTGATCCTTTTCCCCTTTTTTTCTTCTTTTTGAGGGCATCACTGGAAGGAGCAGGTGTAGGAGCTGGGGTTGGTGGTCGAGGCACCACCGGAATGGTGGGAGTGTTACCCCTAGCATAAGTGGTGAGTAGTGCCAGCAAGTCCGGGGTTTTTTCTTCTAGAACCATGGCTTCGAGAATATTGGTTGTTTCTTGATTGGTACTCACGGAAGCAGCAGGAAGAGGATGATGAAGTGGAATTGAGAGCTCCTCAGGATCTTCTTGATAAAAGACTTCAAAGTCTTTATCTAAATCCTCTTTGGTTGGCTCAAGTGCACATTCTTCCTGCTCGTCATCAGAAGGGATGGGTTGCTCTTGGGAATAAAGTAATTTTGTTGCAAGGGGGCCTAGTAGTTGTGCGTCTTGAGTTTCGGACAGAAGGGGTTATGTCAAAAATCCAAGAACAGCTACATTGATCAATGCTTGCCTAGCGTCCTTCGCTTTGATCACGTGCTTGGGACTCTGAAAGCGGTTGGAGATGGGTATGAATCCAAGGATAACGTGTACCACCCAAAGTTGTCCATCTCAGTGGAGGAAAATTTCTAATTTGAGGATTCGGTTAAGATCTGCAAAGTTTACTAGACTCCTAGTCGGGGCTGTATGGAGTTCGTCTGCAAGTGAACAGAAAATATGAGTCATAAACTAGTCTAAACATGTATAAAAGAAAAGAGGATTGGAGAAGAATGAAAGACCTAAGTTAATCTGTAACCTATGGGAACCCTACCTAGTTCCCCATCTTGTGTAAGACAATGTAATCCATCATGCCATTCTCCCGAGACAATGAGGAAGTCTTCATCGATGCCTCTATTTGATTTCGGTATATAAGAAACTAACCTAATGGAGGGGACCCTACATTTAAAATAATAACTGGTGTCTTTTCCTTTTTGGTAGTTTTATACCCAATTTACATCATTCCAAGTGAGGTTAGTTCCCATTTTTCGGTTTATCATATCTACACTGCCGAGGACCTTAAAAAGATTAGGAGAGCATTAGGTCGAGGATAGTCTATAATTGATAAGAAAGTCCCTAGTAACCCTACCCATTGGAATTTCCATCCCACCTTCTATAAAGGCGATCATTAGAATGACTACTGAACCAGGTGGTCTATTCATAACTGACCACTCTCCTAGTTCGCAATGCTAGATTTCAACATTGTCGAGAATCTTATACTTAGCTCTAAAAGCAGCCATGCCCTCAGAGGTGTCTATTAGCCTAGCATACCTAGCCATGGTTCCCAATAAGGTTGAAATAAATAAATAAACAAACAAACAAACAAACAAAAGCAAATATAGCAAGAAGTAAATCCCCTTTTGGAATGAAGTTTGAGACCAAACACACCTACGAGCTCTAGAAGAACTTCTCCTCAAACTGCTACTTCAACGAAAATATTGTTAAAGCAAGTAAAATGGAACAGAGCCAGACCAATGCCTCCTTATATAGGGGTAAAAATGAGCGGTAAATTTCCCGCTCAATAAATTACGGAAAATGAGGACCGTAGGATCACCATCATATCGTTGAATGTGGGGGAGACATGCATTCACCTGACACATTAACTACAAAAATGTGGATACCGAAGCATCAATAATGTACAGAAAACAATTGAAACGACATCTTCATGTGGGAGCGCATTTGACACGTATTAGCTAGCATGGTGTGGCTAAAACCTTACTCTTAGCTCAAGTTTTAATAGCAAGGTTTTAGGAGGCTAATGTGGGGGTCCAAGGATCAAGGAAGACTAGGAACGATATAACCTTCATTGATTTATTTATGAAGCGTCTAAAACCCGAGAAGTTGGTTTTTCCGAGAAGAGGATGGGAAAGTGCAACATGTTTCATGAATGCTCGAAGGGAAAAGGAAGCCTTAGAGGAGAAGGTCAAGGTAACTGGGAGAAGTTTCCTGTAAAAGCTTACCTACTGCCTTCACATTAAATGCATAGTAATAACCTTATTAGCTGCATTAATGAGGAAATGACACATGAACAATAAATTCACAGCTAAGCAACCCCTTTTACCACCTTCAACAGAGCTTTGGAGAGACAAATGTCAGAAGAAAAGCCTTGAAGTGTACAGATGGAGGGTTAGGATGGAAAGGAAAGAGGGTATATAAGAGAGGGGAACTTCCCAGTTAAAGTGTCCTTTTCTCTTTCTTGAGATTTTTCTGAGAGAACATTACCAAAAGACAAGAATTGGAATAGTAAGAAAAATAGAAAAAAGCTTAAGACTTGTGTAAAACTTTTGTATAAATACACTGATCAGTGGGAATCAATAATATAAATTACTTTACAATAATCTCTTCTATTCTTGCTTGGATCTTTGGCCTTGGACTTAAACTTAATCAAACCTATAGTTGAAACTTCCTTCCACACTCTATCAATTTTCATTGTTTGTGGGCTCAATCCAAAGACTAGGGCCTCACAATTCTATGTGGGCTTGGGCTGTAATTTTTCTTGTGCCCTTACATGATTAATAGGCTTCAACAACCTCATAACTAAATATTTAAACTGTCTCTTTATAATGATAATGCATCAATTTTTGAGTTCAATGTAGTAAAAACAGTAGCACTACTTGCTAGTAAATGGCTCAGTCTGTACTTGTTTGTAAAATCTAGTATTATCAATTAGTAAAAGATTTGTTGGATTGAGTTTAGCTGAAGAACAGGCTGAGCAGCCCAAACATTGGGATTCAAGCTATTAAGTTGGCCGAGATGGTTTGCCCTGCCATGGTAACTCAAGATTACATAACCAAATTTCAAACCCATGGTCTTGGCTGCAAATTTGCTAATCTCATTAAACTACCACTTACTTACTCAAGTAAGGGTTTTGTGTTAAAATTAAAATTATATTAGGAAGGACTAAACTTAGGTACAGTGTTTTAAGTGTAGTATATTTGGTTTCTCAACCATATTTAAACATAATTGTATTAAATTTAATTTTTTTTTAGAAAGATAATATGGTGTAAATGCACTTTTAGTCCCTACATTCTACATTTTTCCATTTTAGTCCCTCTATTTTATTTTTACCACTTTTAATCCCTAAACCAACACTGTCGGACATTTAAGTCCTTGAAGCACTATTCCGTCAGCCAACTAACGTGGAAACTAACGTGAGCATTAAAATATTATTAAAAAAATTATTTAACATTTTTTAAATGCCAAAATAAAAAAATTAATTACTCAATTTTAATTAAAAAAAAAACAAACAAAGAACATGAAACCTAAAAAAAGAATAGAAACCCAGCTCCTGGCTCCTGGCTCTAAGTCCCACTCACCTCACGAGTTCGAGGACGAGCTCAACCCTGGCTCCTGGCACTCAATCTTCGAACCTAACTCCTTCTCCTCCGCCTTGGCCCCACCTGATCCAGTCCCCACCTCGGAGTCCGATTCGCTCTTGATAGGGTGGCCATGGAGATCGACGCCTTGTAAGGTATCCTTGGCGGCCTTAGCAACTTCGATTCGCTTGAAGAAGACGAAATCGTACCTGCAAGAAGAGTAGGAGGTGACACTATTGAGCGCACTGTACTAGGCAAAGAGATCCATGAGATCTGAGTCTGCAACGTCGCTGGCTAGGTTACCGACCTAGAGATTGTTTGACGGCGTCTCCGATTCGTTGGAGTTGCCGCCAATTCTTCCTGGCCTGGTGTTCATCATCATTGATTTGTTGTTTGGAGGCGGCATTTGCGGATTGATTGGGAAGAGGGTCTCACCACAAAGAGAGAGAGAGAGAGTGATTAGGTTTGGGAGAGAGAGAGAGAAAGAGAGATTTGATTTTGGGAAATGGTCTAGAGAGAAAAAAGAGAAGTGGATGAGAGTGAAAAAAGGGCGGATGAGATTTGATTGGGTTTGGTGTTTCGGGTTGCTACTGTGTTTATTTTAAATTTTTGGGTTTGTTTTTTTCATGTGGATTTTTTATTTTTCTGGCTTTATGGGTTTGATTTGTTGGAGGATTTAGTGGAGAAGAGGGATTTTGAATGAATTTTTGCATGTTTAATTTTTTGGGCAACCTTCATGCTCTTTCCCGAAGAACATAAAGAACATGTTACTTTGTTCTTTCGAAAATAATGAAAGAAAAAAAAAAAAAAAAACTTAATTACTCTTTTTAGTTGGTTTATGTTTGTTATTGTGTTCTTTGTGTTTGTGATCTTGTGTTAATGATTAAATTTGAGTTTGTGTTTTTTGTGTTTGGTAAGAATATGAATCATATACGGGGAAGAACATAAATAACATGAATATGTTCTTCTAAGTTCATCAAAAAAAGAATATGTTCTTCTAAAAAAAAATGGAATAAAAAATTCATTTTAATTAAAAGAAAGTAAATTTTTGTTTGAAAGAAAATAAATTTTTTTGTTTGTTTTTTTTTTAATTAAAATTGAGTAATTAATTTTTTTTTTAATTTTGACATTAAAAAAAATGTTAAATAATTTTTTTAATAATATTTTAATGTTCACATCAGTTTCCCGTTAGTTGGCTAACAGAATAGTGCTTCAAGGACTTAAATGTCCAGCGTTAATTGGTTTAGGGACTAAAAGTGGAAAAATAAAATGTATGGACTAAAATGGAAAAAGTGCAAAATGTAGGGACTAAAAGTGCATGTATGCCAAATAATATTGTTTGTATTGCATGGTTAATGAAACCATATGGTTAAATTTAATTAAGGATCCCTAATTTTGACTTATTTTTTAATTTAATCCTTTAAGTTGATTTTTTTTTTTTTTTGGTAATTTTACTAACCTTTCATCTAGTTTTATCCAATCTCACTGTTATTTTTTAAAATGATGTTGTTTTGATAATGGTGTGGATTGGACAAAATTATTGCGTTGGAGACCAATGAACGTTAAGGGTATATTTGGTAACTATTTTATTTTCTTATTTTTTGTTTTCAAAAACAATTTTATATTTTTAGACTAAAAAATTTTTTGGCAACCCAAAATGGACAAAAAACAAAAAATGTTCTCAAAACTCAATTTGTAAAGAAATTGAAAATAGGCAAAATGTTATTTTCAGTTTCTAGCTTTCAAAAGCCAATGAAAACATGTGCCTGATTTAATGAACCCATCCCATTTAATAAGTTAGCACCAGAGTTCAAATCCTAGCAACAACAAATTTCAGTTTTTTTTTTAATCTCCTTCTCTCACTTAGGATTCTCTCTCTCTCTCTCTCTCTCTCTCTCTCTCTCTCTCTCTCTCTCTCTCTCTATATATATATATATATACATACATATATATATATATATATATTTTTTTTTAAATTCTATTGTGTGAAATTCAACAGTCCTATAGAGAAGCACCATCTTATGGGTAGGAAGATCTTAGGCTAGCATATTTAAAAGTATTTATGCTTATTGTTAGAAAATTGCATAAATTGTTCATAATATCTTGGTGGGCCTCCATTTGCAATGTTGGCTTAGTTCTTTATATATATATATATATAATATATTTATCTATATATTTTAATTACAAAAAAAAAAAATTTAGATACTTTTATTGATCAATAAAATGCATTAAAAAAGCCACATTACATCCTAAAATACAGAATACTGCACTATAACAGTGCACCAGAAACTCTGCAAAACGTCCACAAGCACCTGAGAGTGCGCCAAAGCCCAAAGAGCTATAGTCTTTAAGTTTTCACAACTTATATTGCATGTTTATTTTTATACGTGTGGCTCTGTATTATGCTCAACACTAGAATGTATTCGGGCTGGCTACTCTAAGCTGAGGTGGCACTAACCACGTCTTTGTTTGAGCACACCTGTAATTTACTCATGCAATATATATATTTAAAAAAAAAACTGCACAGTGCACATAGCACTGTGTAGTCTTGTCCACAAGCCCCCAACACATCACAAAGTCAAAGCTAAGCTGGCCCTCACATGACTTCACGCTAATTAATAAGTTATCACATTTTTTTTAATGCAAACTCTTACTTTATCAATTATTATAAATTATCACACTAATTAATTATTTGATGTATATTATATTAACTCATTTGTATAATAATGATATTAATTTATTAAACCATGTAATAAATTAATTTTTATTTGTACAAATTTAGATTTTAAAGTTAAAAAAAGAATCCACTTAAAATTTTCGCTTAAGGCCCCCAAAATTGTTGAGCAGGCCCTGGAACGATCCTAAGTTGTCAACCACTAGTCTAGAAATGATAGAGGGGTCTTCAAAAAAGTAGGTGTAAGATACCTCATCTTCGTTGTAAACAAAATCATACTGAAAACCCATTGAGGCTAATGACGTTGTTGGTGATGATGAAGATGTGCCATGGCCATGGATCTGACCGCCAATACAAGGTCGAACCCTTATAGAAGGAGGCTTGTGGAGTGCCGGTAGGCTTCATCTTATAGAAGTAGTCCCCAGTTCCCAGATCATCTTGTGACTTCCAAGATGTCAAGAACCTGTCTAGCCTAGTTATCCGATTCAACCCAAGCCTTATGCCCGGAAGCAAAGTGTCTGTAGGATAGTCAAAGCTTTGCCATAACACCTTTTTGTTATTGCCCTGGACAAATACCAGGTTTCCTGAATCTTGAAGCTGAACAACAGAGGAGGTTGTCCCTTGGACAGAAATATCTGTAGACATTAAAACTGTCGTGGGGGACAAGGTTTCCAAACTGGTTGATGGAGAGAACTCCAGAAAAATCATTGATAGGATCATTCCTGTTCGCAACCCACACGACAGTTTGTTTTGTTACTTTGATGTGCCAAATGCCAAGATACCGATAGCTAGAGTTGCCAGGGCTGAAGAAGCCCAAGGCAAAATTATTTTCTTTGGAAATCAAAGATTGGTTATCCTTGATGGATTGGTCTGGTGTTAAGGTATCAAGGCAAGTGCAAAATGGGAAGAGAAGAATTATCAGAATCAAAGACATAATCATTTGTTACAGAATCGAAGACATAAGAAGAAAGAAAATTTTTTGGTTTGATTGAGTATAATGATTCTATGAAGTATTCTCTGCTCCCTTTGATCCCCGACTTTGACTTTTCTTTTAGGACTAAGCAGTCCCTTCAAACTAATTAAAAAGTAGCGTATCAAAAGCGATATTGCACCAAGTCAAACAGAATTGTGTCTAGGAACAGGAGGCATTCTCAGCATCAATTTTCAACGAATAAAGGGTATGCATTTTTCTACCCGAAAATGACAGGCGTATTAAATCTCTTTAGATTTAGAGAAATTTAATGTATGTATACAACATGTTACATATCATTAACTTTTAGCACGTATTCCTTACTGAAGTGAGAAATTTTGATAGTTTGATGAAGTTGGCAGATGCATGGTCCAAAAAATTGGCTTGAGATTGACATACTGGGATATAAAGATTATATAGCGAGTCATCAAGGCATTGCCAAATATTAATTCTTGGCTTGAGCTAGTAATTGGCAATTTAGCATCATGACTGATCGTGACGAGAAGAGATTAGAGATATAGAGAGACCAATTATATTGAAGAGAGAGGCAATGCTGAGAGTAGGGGTGGCAATTTGTGTTCGCGTATCGGGTTCGTGTCGTGTTAACTCATGAGTATCCGATTATATGGGTTAACACTAACCCAACATGTTTATTAAACGGGTCAAGATTCCTCAACTCTAACACGACCCATTTATTAAACGGGTCAATCGTGTCGACTTGTTTATCAAATTTTATCAAAATGAAAAAAAATATGAAAAAATCAAACAAATAAAAATTTTTAATATAAAATTCAAAACTAACGAGTAACTGCATCACAAATAATCATTCAAAACTAAAACATATCTCAATATCACAAATAATCAATCACAATATGTCAAAAGAAATAAATCACAACAACTAATAAGTTTATATACCTAGGGTTTGAAAAATATATTGGTAAAATGTCATTAAATTAAACAAGTTAGACTATTCAAACGGATTACATGGGTTAAACATTAACTCAACCCGTTTATTAAACGAGTAAGTTATGTCAACCTAAATATGATACGAACTCATTAAACCTCAACCCATAATCTGCTAAATTTGTGTCCTGTTGTGTCAAATTCATGGGGCGTTTTCAATTTTGCCACCCCTAGCTAGAGAGAGAGAGAATAAGTACGCATGTTGTTTTGGTCCATTCAGTCCTACTTAGTCCATTAATTTGGTCCATTCGACCTCTTTTTTTATTCTTTTCTTTTATTCTTTTTTTAAATTTTATAAATGAAACAGTGGCATTTCTTATCAAGCCTCATATACCAAAAATTATATGTTGTACCTGGCATATATGCTAGGTACACCATATACTTGCTCCTCATATACTGTCATTAAAACACAGATGTGTCCATGTAATATTATTGATACAAATGATGTCATTTAATTAAAGCCTTTTAAATGTATTCCACCAAAAGGTGACGTCTCCCTGAGTAGCTGTTAGATTCCAAAAATAGTTAGTTTGTTAACTAGAACCTCCCTGTAATACTTTTGTTTGTGTTTTATTAAAATCCCTGATACATTTAAAAATTAAATTTTCAATTGAAAATTGGGCCAAGCTTAAAAAAAAAAAAAAAAAAAAAAAAAAAAAAAAAAAAAAAAAAAAACAACAACAACAACAACTACAACAACAACAAAACTTTGATAGTATGCTCTTGATTTCCCTAGTTTAATTTCTATGGACAATTAGATTGAGGAAAAATTATAATTCTAAAGTTTTAATTTAAACCCCTTTTGTTAATTATGTGGATTAATTAAAAATAATTTTATTAGATCAATCTGGTGATCATAGTATTAATCAATTAACCATATGGTCCACAACTACAAATATAAATCAATTCTAAAGAGTGAAACAATCACATATTTTGATAATGAAGTGAAAAGTTAATGAAAAACCAACTCCAAAGGAGGGAAAAAAAATAAAATAGAAATAAAAAACTAACAAACTCTGATGGTACCTCTACTTCTATAAATTAATCCACCATATGAAGCGGAGTTATATAAACTAGTTCAATTAAGGCATCCTTTATGCAAATTAGTTCCATTGAGGTTTGCTTTATGAATTACTTTTGCAAATTTTAACAAAATTTGATGACGGGGCAGTTGCCAACAACATTCATTGGACAAGAATTAAAGAAAAAGACTATTCTATTATAAAATTTGTTCCTTAATACATGTGAGTCCGTTTGGATACCGCTTATTTTGCTGAAAACAAAAAATACTGTAGCAAAATAATTTTTAAATGTGTGAATAGTGTCGTTGGATCCATTTTTAATGAAATTTTTGTTGAAAAAAATGTATTTGTGGGTCCCGTGAACAGTGCATAGGACCCACTAACAGTGCATAATCAAGTGATGGAACTCTTCCCAGCAAAAAAAAAGAAAAATGAAAATGCCAAATGCCAAAACACAGGATAGAAACGCTATCCAAACACACAAACAAAGTCACAAACCCAAATGAGAATTAAAGGAGAAAGTTAGAGAGATAACCAAATCTTGGGGTCTACCTTTTTTTTTTTTTTATTTTTTATAAGATAGAATTTCTACTCTAACCTAATCTAAGTGTATATGTGTGTGAAGCTCTCTCCTAGAGACTTGAACCCCGACTCTTACCCCACACACCCCACAAGCATTTATACTTGTGAAGTGACCACCACACCAAGGGTGCGCAATGATCCACCTCACCAAGGGTGCGCGATGATCCACCTATCTTTAATAGCATGTTCGTGCTAAAAAGGTATTTATCTCATGCATTAAACATATGCTACATCTCTTTTATAGAGCATAGGTCCCACATAGTTGTAGGATTTAGTATTTACACAGTATGAGAGAAAATATACATTTATCCATTGTATGAGATAAATACTTTCATGTTGACTCGATGAGCCATGGCTTGAATCACAACTTCTTAGACTTTTCTATGGCTTGGAGCTGAGCTAGCACTCAGCTAATGACTTGTAGCCTCTCCTCGACTTTCGTATCTCATATATGCATCGTCACTCTCATAGCATATGTATCACATAAGTGTGTAGGCGTCACATACCATGCAAAAGAAGATGCATATATCTCGCTTCAAAGTCACAACTCAAACACCATATACCAAACACTTCTAAATTTTGGTAAAATAAAAAATTATGCTTGACAACCATATGGTTCATCCTTTTGGTTGAGAAGGATGCTGCCATTTTCAGGAAGAGTTTATATTGCGAGAATTTTATTTTATTTATTTTGGAGAAAAAGGATAATTTAGTTTAGTGGTTTGGTAATATGGCTATTTAGGTGAACTAATTAGTTGGGGGTGTTTCCATCATTTTATTGTGGAATATTCTAGGAAGGAAAAGATTCCATTATGTATTAACAGTTTAACTAACGGTAAGGGATATCTACTCATTTTGAGAATTATGAACTCTCCCATAAATAAATAGTGAAAAGTGATTTTTATATAATACTAGTACATTTATTTGTAACTATTAAGAGGGAAACATTATTTACTTCACCTATTTAAAAGAACCATTCTTTAACTTTTTGTCTACAAAAGGTTCATTAGGTCTATAGGCAGGAAAAATGCTCTTAACACTCTTTGGCCATAACGCCCGCTTAAAATTTTAAATTTGTCAATTTACTTTATAAACTATTTATAACTGCCAAATCAATACATAAGTTAGTCTCCTTTTAGAATACTAACAGCACAGTCACGTGAGAGTCAGGTGGACTTCAAAAAACCAATTCTAATACATGAAGAAGATGCTAGAGGAGAGAGAAACCTGGGGTCAGATTTAGAGAGAGAGAGAGAGAGGGAGAAAGCCCATAGAACCAGACTTGTCTCACTAGCGTTGGAACCCATTGAACCAAACCAAATTTAGTGCACTCAACTCAAATCAACTCAAATACCAGCTTTGTTCTGTTGTGTTTATGAAAAACAAGTTCAATTAAAGATGTCCTCTTTATGTTCAAGTTCAAGCTCAGGTGAGATTTCGGTGGTGCCCAAAATTGCGGAAGGCCATCTCTTCCCCTGTATTGAAATCTGCAAACTCCTCCTCTCCCGAAATTACAACATTACCCTTTTTGTTGGTTCTGATATTACTTCTTCTATCCCTTCCTCTCTCCTCCATTCCCCTCTATTCCATTTCCAACCAACCAAAGACATAGATGGTATCGCCAATGTCTAAAATTATTACTAAAGAGTTCGTTTCTAAAAAAGATGATGAAATATATATTATTTATTTATAAAACTTGTTGTAACGACCTAGTGGTACATGAGTACTAACCACTATCTAACT
Organism: Quercus suber; assembly: GCF_002906115.3. NCBI lineage: Eukaryota > Viridiplantae > Streptophyta > Magnoliopsida > Fagales > Fagaceae > Quercus > Quercus suber. The sequence continues at coordinate 300,954 of NW_027070050.1, forward strand.
ATTTTGTTCCCATAGTGCTATCCATCACAATCTGCATGTTTGACTTTAGCTTTCTTCGAACTCATAAATTTGTCAAAGGCTAGGTAAGTTTCCAATATGTTTAGCTTGCAACTTCGTAAATAAACATAAGATACATTTACATATAAGCACAACTAAATGTGTATTAAAATTTTATCACGATTATACATATAATATATATATATATAATGTTTGTATATTTGAAAATATAAAATAGCTACTAATAAAATAAATATAAGTTTATTTGAAACAAATGAAAAAAGAAAAAAAAAATCATTTAAATTGTTATCCATGAAATTCTTAATTTTAGTTTGTCTAACTATTATTTATATAATAATAATACCATAAAAATGAATCAATGATGGTGACTTTTTTTAAGGTTTATTAATTTTGATTCTATAATTTTCACACTTAATAACTCATTTAACACCAAAAATTAAGAAATTTAAATTAGATTCCTTGATTTTTATAGTGTAGTAAGCAGTTGCACCAAATTAAAAAAAAAAAAAAAGGATGAGACACCCATAGCATAAAATTAGACTCAAATTTGAGATTTAGTTGAATTTTCTTTTAGCTTTGGCTTTAAATACACACACAGATATATATATATATATATATGTATGTATGTATGTTGAGGCTTGCACTGCGTTATAGTCTATAGATCTTGAAAGATCAACGTCTCAGCCAAAAAAAAAAAAGAAAAAGAAAAAAGGATGATCTTGAAAGGTCATGGAAGAGTGCAGTCCACCTAAGGAGGTCATATTCACCATCAATTCTATTTACTTTTGGATCACTTGGAGTAAAAGGAGAGTCAATTTATTTTTATATTTCATCTTATTTAGAAATTAAAGAATATTATTGTTACTTTCGCAAGGGAGCTGAACAAACTTGGAGAATTAATTGAAAAATCGAACTAGAAAGGTAGTGGTTGTCTCAATTATTGAATCTTACGATAAAAAACTAAGTTAATGTGTATTTATTTTTAAATAATTTAATAGTTACAATAATGAGAGTGGAATTTCAAATCCTACACAAAATGCCACTGACTAAGTTAAGAAAAACAGATTATTAGGAACAATATAAGTAGTAGTCGTANTTGGACAAGAATTAAAGAAAAAGACTATTCTATTATAAAATTTGTTCCTTAATACATGTGAGTCCGTTTGGATACCGCTTATTTTGCTGAAAACAAAAAATACTGTAGCAAAATAATTTTTAAATGTGTGAATAGTGTCGTTGGATCCATTTTTAATGAAATTTTTGTTGAAAAAAATGTATTTGTGGGTCCCGTGAACAGTGCATAGGACCCACTAACAGTGCATAATCAAGTGATGGAACTCTTCCCAGCAAAAAAAAAGAAAAATGAAAATGCCAAATGCCAAAACACAGGATAGAAACGCTATCCAAACACACAAACAAAGTCACAAACCCAAATGAGAATTAAAGGAGAAAGTTAGAGAGATAACCAAATCTTGGGGTCTACCTTTTTTTTATTTTTATTTTTTATAAGATAGAATTTCTACTCTAACCTAATCTAAGTGTATATGTGTGTGAAGCTCTCTCCTAGAGACTTGAACCCCGACTCTTACCCCACACACCCCACAAGCATTTATACTTGTGAAGTGACCACCACACCAAGGGTGCGCAATGATCCACCTCACCAAGGGTGCGCGATGATCCACCTATCTTTAATAGCATGTTCGTGCTAAAAAGGTATTTATCTCATGCATTAAACATATGCTACATCTCTTTTATAGAGCATAGGTCCCACATAGTTGTAGGATTTAGTATTTACACAGTATGAGAGAAAATATACATTTATCCATTGTATGAGATAAATACTTTCATGTTGACTCGATGAGCCATGGCTTGAATCACAACTTCTTAGACTTTTCTATGGCTTGGAGCTGAGCTAGCACTCAGCTAATGACTTGTAGCCTCTCCTCGACTTTCGTATCTCATATATGCATCGTCACTCTCATAGCATATGTATCACATAAGTGTGTAGGCGTCACATACCATGCAAAAGAAGATGCATATATCTCGCTTCAAAGTCACAACTCAAACACCATATACCAAACACTTCTAAATTTTGGTAAAATAAAAAATTATGCTTGACAACCATATGGTTCATCCTTTTGGTTGAGAAGGATGCTGCCATTTTCAGGAAGAGTTTATATTGTGAGAATTTTATTTTATTTATTTTGGAGAAAAAGGATAATTTAGTTTAGTGGTTTGGTAATATGGCTATTTAGGTGAACTAATTAGTTGGGGGTGTTTCCATCATTTTATTGTGGAATATTCTAGGAAGGAAAAGATTCCATTATGTATTAACAGTTTAACTAACGGTAAGGGATATCTACTCATTTTGAGAATTATGAACTCTCCCATAAATAAATAGTGAAAAGTGATTTTTATATAATACTAGTACATTTATTTGTAACTATTAAGAGGGAAACATTATTTACTTCACCTATTTAAAAGAACCATTCTTTAACTTTTTGTCTACAAAAGGTTCATTAGGTCTATAGGCAGGAAAAATGCTCTTAACACTCTTTGGCCATAACGCCCGCTTAAAATTTTAAATTTGTCAATTTACTTTATAAACTATTTATAACTGCCAAATCAATACATAAGTTAGTCTCCTTTTAGAATACTAACAGCACAGTCACGTGAGAGTCAGGTGGACTTCAAAAAACCAATTCTAATACATGAAGAAGATGCTAGAGGAGAGAGAAACCTGGGGTCAGATTTAGAGAGAGAGAGAGAGAGGGAGAAAGCCCATAGAACCAGACTTGTCTCACTAGCGTTGGAACCCATTGAACCAAACCAAATTTAGTGCACTCAACTCAAATCAACTCAAATACCAGCTTTGTTCTGTTGTGTTTATGAAAAACAAGTTCAATTAAAGATGTCCTCTTTATGTTCAAGTTCAAGCTCAGGTGAGATTTCGGTGGTGCCCAAAATTGCGGAAGGCCATCTCTTCCCCTGTATTGAAATCTGCAAACTCCTCCTCTCCCGAAATTACAACATTACCCTTTTTGTTGGTTCTGATATTACTTCTTCTATCCCTTCCTCTCTCCTCCATTCCCCTCTATTCCATTTCCAACCAACCAAAGACATAGATGGTATCGCCAATGTCTAAAATTATTACTAAAGAGTTCGTTTCTAAAAAAGATGATGAAATATATATTATTTATTTATAAAACTTGTTGTAACGACCTAGTGGTACATGAGTACTAACCACTATCTAACTATTTTGTTCCCATAGTGCTATCCATCACAATCTGCATGTTTGACTTTAGCTTTCTTCGAACTCATAAATTTGTCAAAGGCTAGGTAAGTTTCCAATATGTTTAGCTTGCAACTTCGTAAATAAACATAAGATACATTTACAAATATGCACAACTAAATGTGTATTAAAATTTTATCACGATTATACATATAATATATATATATATATAATGTTTGTATATTTGAAAATATAAAATAGCTACTAATAAAATAAATATAAGTTTATTTGAAACAAATGAAAAAAGAAAAAAAAATCATTTAAATTGTTATCCATGAAATTCTTAATTTTAGTTTGTCTAACTATTATTTATATAATAATAATACCATAAAAATGAATCAATGATGGTGACTTTTTTTAAGGTTTATTAATTTTGATTCTATAATTTTCACACTTAATAACTCATTTAGCACCAAAAATTAAGAAATTTAAATTAGATTCCTTGATTTTTATAGTGTAGTAAACAGTTGCACCAAATTAAAAAAAAAAAAAAAAAGGATGAGACACCCATAGCATAAAATTAGACTCAAATTTGAGATTTAGTTGAATTTTCTTTTAGCTTTGGCTTTAAATACACACACAGATATATATATATATATATATGTATGTATGTAGGCTTGCACTGCGTTATAGTCTATAGATCTTGAAAGATCAACGTCTCAGCCAAAAAAAAAAGAAAAAGAAAAAAGAATGATCTTGAAAGGTCATGGAAGAGTGCAGTCCACCTAAGGAGGTCATATTCACCATCAATTCTATTTACTTTTGGATCACTTGGAGTAAAAGGAGAGTCAATTTATTTTTATATTTCATCTTATTTAGAAATTAAAGAATATTATTGTTACTTTCGCAAGGGAGCTGAACAAACTTGGAGAATTAATTGAAAAATCGAACTAGAAAGGTAGTGGTTGTCTCAATTATTGAATCTTACGATAAAAAACTAAGTTAATGTGTATTTATTTTTAAATAATTTAATAGTTACAATAATGAGAGTGGAATTTCAAATCCTACACAAAATGCCACTGACTAAGTTAAGAAAAACAGATTATTAGGAACAATATAAGTAGTAGTCGTAGCAACTAAAAAAAAAAAAAAAGAGAGAGAGGAGAGAGAATCTAGTATTAATTAGGTAATAAGGTAGAAAACAATTGCATTTAATGGTACTTTTTTAACCATTAGATCTCTTATAAATTTACGGTGTAAAAGAGATGTAAGTTTGTAAGAGTTATACTAGGTGTAACTTGAACCCCTCTCTCTCTCTCTCTCTCTCTCTCTCTCTCTCTCTCTTCTCTCTATTATTATATTATAAGTCTTTGAATGGAGGTTTAACCACCATTACCAAAATTTTTGAAAATTTCATTCAAACTTATGCATCGCACATATATTAATCCATATTGTTGGGTTTGGAATCTCTTCCTTTCTAAAGTGGAGTTGATGAGAATGAAAGAAAGATTGGAATGAGTTAGAGTTAGACTAAATCACTAACATATATATATATATATAATAATGCTCATGCTCCTTGCTCAATCATAATTGTTCAACCTCAATTTGGCGCTCACGTTATATTACATAAGATATAGTACCACAAAGTTGTTCTAGTTAAGCAAGATTTATCACCATTGTGCCTCGTGGCTTATTTGGTGTTCTATTTATTATTAAGTGATTAAAAACTCATTTTCTAAAGAACAAGAAATGACATATTATGATTTCCCCTCTATTATATTATGTTTGTGTTTCTACATCCATTATTGCATTAATTGAAGGAAACAATGTTGAATAATGTTAAAAAAATATATAATTAGAAAAATACATCATTATTATTGGTAAATTTTCATTTTTGAAGTATAATGTTAATTTTTTAATCCTACCCAAATTAAAAACCCTTTTACCAAGTATAAGATCCCGATTTTAACAACTTTATTGCAAAGGCTAGAGTATATGATGCTAGTAGAAAATTAATGAATTTCCTTTAAGTGTTCTAAAATTGAAATATAACACATGGGGGGATAAAAATGCCATTGATCTCTTCGGACTCAGCCAAAAAACTAAGGAAAAAAGGGGGAGAAAATGAACTCTTCGAACTGAAGCAATTTATTTAAGAAATGCCAACCAAATTTTCTAAGCACCCTTCTGCAAATCAACCACCTTCTTCCATGAGTCTCGGCTCGATATCTCGTCCCACCATCTGTCCACATTTTCTCTATTAGTGTCACTGACCAAGTACTGAGTGTTGGGCGAGTGTGAAAGATCAGCCAAATAAAATTCATCACTAGCCAAGAACCGAGCCTCTTTTCATAGATGTCAAGCACTTTCGATAACTTCTCTTCATTTTGCCTGAAAACTACTTTGTCTTGCTTGATATTCATTCGAGGCATGAATGCAAGTTGAAATGCCTGTTAGGTCCCAAATAATATTATTACAAATATAATCAATCCAAAATAACACACAACAACACAAAATTTGCGTGGAAAACCCTCTCTCTTTGAAGGGAAAAACCACGGGACAAACTCCGAATAATTTCACCATGATAAAATCAATTACAATAATTCTTGTGTACGTCTCTCGGCTGAAGAAAAATCGCCCTTATTTTTCTTTGCTCTCTCACACACACTAATTATCTCTTTCAAATGCGACAACACTTTGCTCTCTCATTTTTGTTTTCTTCTTCATGCACAACTCTCTTTTGGCTGTCTTCTTTTTCTCTAAGTTGCTCCCTCTTGGCTGCTATCTCTTCTTTTTCTTTCTTGTACGGCTTTCTCTTTCTTTGCTCTTGCACATACTCTCTTTGTGTCTTCTCAAAGGCGGTAGTACCTTGCTATCTACTTCCTCTTGTGTTCCTCCCAAGTGAAAATCCCTTTTCTCTCTCTTGGTTTCACACTCTATTTTCCCTCTCCCTGTAGGGAGGACTCTTAGGCCAAAGATATCAAAATCTTTTTGTAGCATAGTTTATTTATAAGACTCTTTTGCTATTGCCTCTTAGACTTGGAATACATTACTGCTTTAACAAGGAATAGACTTTCTTCCACACCAAAGAATAGTCTTTCCTTCTACAATAAGGAAACCTAAATTAATTTTCCCTTCTTCAACTAGGAAACCTAATTGACTTTCCAAGTCACAATTGGAATTTGAGGCAATTTCCTAACAATCTCCACCTTGACTCAAATTGCACCAGTTGTCCTCAACTATCTTCTTTCCTCTTGGGATAGCTCCTACCTTAATCAAGTAGTCCTCTTTTCATCTTGGAATAGCTCCACCTTAATCAAAGCAATCCCTTCTCTTCTAACTTAATTCACATAAAGAGTCATCCACTAAATCAACCAAACTCTAATACCACTGTTGGTCTTTTCTTTCACAGCATTGTGTGCAATTGATCTTAATAGAATTAATCGAATAACTCCCAATACCTTTTTATCAAGAAGGTTCCATTCCTCATCCTTCATAGTATCAGGTTTCTTCCCCAAAAGAGGCAGATACAACTTCTTCCCATAGAGATAATCTTCAATTTGCATCCTCCAATATCCAAAATATGTTCAATCAAACTTTTTTCAAATCCTAAACTCTTACCCTCTTCTCCGGCCATCGCTTCTACTCTAACCTTAACTCTGATACCACTTGTTGGGTCCCAAATGATATTATCACAAATATTAGTAATCTAAAATAACAATCACACACAATAACACAAAATTTACATAGAAAACCCTTTCTCTTTGAAAGGAAAAACCACAAGACAAACTCTGAATAATTTCACTATTATCAAATTAATTAAAATAATTCTTGTGTTGTCTCACAGCTAAAGAAAATCTCTTTTATTTTTCTTTGCTTTCACACACACACACACACACACACACACACACACACACACACACACTAATTATCTCTTTCAAAGGTGGCGACACTTTGCTCTCTCCTTTTTATTTTCTTCTCCACGCATAGCTCTCTCTTAGCTGTCTTCTTTTTCTTTAAGCAACTCCCTCTTGGTTGTTCTCTCTTTTTTTTCTTTCTTGTGTGGCTTCCTCTTTCTTTACTCTTGCACATACTCTCTTTGTGTCTTCTCAAAGGTGGCAGTGCTCTCTCTCCTTCCTCTTGTGTTCTGTTAGGACATATGTGGAGCTTGTTAGAACATATGTCATGTAGTATTGGCTAATCCATTGACAAAATGCACTTTACTTGTAATTAGGTAGATCTAAGATGGGTTTAGTACTTCAAGGAACAAGAATTCAAGTCTTGTATTGAAGCCATGCAAATCTGTCCAAGAAACAAATGAAGAAGGGTAGTTCATTAAAACTGGATAGATTCCTGATAGATATCTCGACAGATGTATCTATCAAGGTCTTGATAGATAGCTCGACAACTGTATCTATCAAGAATTACGAAATTCAGATTTCCAGATCTGCTTTTCGGCCCATACTAACATGTATGTGTAGTGTTTCTTTTCTCACAACTTTAGACATATATAAGGCTTATTTTCAAGGCCGTCACACATGAGAATATAAGGGGAACACATGCAAAAAATGATTGAGTGCCTTATTGCCTCTAAAAAAAGCTACTACGTCTTTGCGCCTTAGGATTTTGTAACCAAGTGCTTCTTGATCTTCATTGTTGATGAAGTAAAGAACTTTGCAGCCAACAATCTTATTTAAGTTGGTCTATTAGTCACATACTGGGAGCCGTCCATTTTTTCTTAGTCACATACTGGGATCTGTGCAAAAAGGGTGACGTTCATATATTGAAGAGTTCAAAGGTTTTGAAACAATCGAAGGTTTCTGCTGTAAGTTCATCTACGAGGATTATAGAGTCTAGGGACAAAAGTTTTGTACTAGATCTGAAACTTCTCTTTACTATAGTAGATTGCTATTCTGGAAGGTTTCCCCCTAGGTTTTTTACTGTGAAAGTAGTTTGTTTTATTGGTTTTCTTGGGTTATCATATCTTCTCTTATTTAATTTTTTGTTATGCATGATATTGACATGATATTGATGTTTGTTTATTTTAACGAGGGTCCTCCCTATGGGGAGAGGGAAAATAGAGTGTGAAACTAAGAGAGAGATAAGGATTATTTTAAAAACCGTCACAAGAATGCAAGGTGATGCAAAGTGATTATACATGCATATTGTGACCAAAGACAGAAATTGCTCTAGTTCATCATATTCTCTATAGAAGTTACTACGTCTTTATGCTAAAGTGTTAGAAATTTAGACCCCTTAAAGCACAATCAGATTGAGTAGCCTAGTTAATTAGCCAAGTTGTTACTTAGTCAAATTATGCAATTCTAGGTTAAAACAATTAAACAATCATATCAAGAATATAAAGCAGCGAAAAAGTAAATAACACAAGATATGATCACCCAGGAAACCACACGGTAAAAACCTGGGGAGGATTTGACCTAGCTATCCTCAAGGTAAACCTGAATCCACTATGCGAAAGAATCGAAGTTCATATAGAAGGACTACAAGCTCCCCGCTTGACTTCCTAATGCTACCCACCAGTAGAACTTACTGACACGACCACATGCAAGCTCTGAATCCACAGACTCCTTCTTTCTTGGATTCTCCAATCAAGATACAAGCACCCCCGCTTGTTTTTCTTTAAGCTCCAATAGCAGCAACCTTGCTGATCATCAAGATGTAGATAATATCTCTACCTTGAAAACCCTAAGTTTATGTGAAAGAAGACTCCTTTAGATCTCACAAGAGATTCACACAAACCGCAAATATGAGCAACAAAGGCTTAGAGAGGTTTGGGTACAAAACCCTAAAAACAAAAGGAGGCACAAGAGGCACTCTAATCTCCCTCTCCAAAGTCCCAAAAACGTGGCTTAGGGTTTCCTTTATATAGTGGGAGAAGTAGATCTGAAACCCTAATCCTTAATGGGCTTAAGCTGCTGTTTGGGCCGACTTAAAATTCTATAGATACGATTTTAGATCGATCGAGCTTGTTCTTCGATTGATCGAACCAAGCAGAATATGAAGTCTTCTTCCTGCAGCTTGTATGTTCTTGAATCTTGACTTGAATCACCTTGAGCATTGTCTAATAAAACTTATAGACTCTAAGATCTATATCTAGACAAGTTTTTGTTCATGATTTGCCAATTGTTCTAAATATTTAGAACCTAACAAACTCCCCCTTTGGCAATTCGTGACAAAACTTTCATACAGAATGAAATGCTCAAATACAAGAACAACCCAATACAATAAAATGCTCATTACAATAAATTCAACCTAACTACTATCCATCAATTGCAAGTGTAGACAGTAGCTCAATTGAATCAACTTGTATATTTCCTGAAACACTCAACAAACGCATAAACGCATGTGTGACAAAAAAAAAAAAACAGTTAATCAACAAATAAATTCTTGACTTTACAAAACACAAAACAAAGACATATATCATGAATAACTCATAAATATAAATCAATGAGTAGTGAACAAGAAACAAAAATAAAAACATAAGTAAACTAACTCTTCCCCTAAGTTAGATACAACAAAAAGTTTTTATTTATATTCTCCCCTTTCAAAAATAATTTCAGCTCCCCCTAAACAAGACAAACATGATTCCCATAAATCAATAATTTCTCCCCCTTTTTGTCACGTATTGACAAAAACAACTCATACAAAAGTAAACAGTCAACATACGCAATAAAGGATAAGAAAAAAATCAAGGGGACACAAAACAATTCAACTCTATAGAAAATAGAGACAATTCCTCTTATGAACAACACATGTTAAAAAAACTTTTCTCCCCCTATCAAAAATAGGAAAAACAAAATAAGTTTTGGGAAAAACAGTTTTGGAGAAAAATAAAGGAGGTGGGGGAAAATTAGCAACAACAGCAACATCACCAACAGGATCAGGTACATCCTCACCAGCAGGACCAAAGTTAAAAACACACAAACCAAAGTTAAAAACGAAGGTGAGGATACACATGAAGAAAAAATATTCTCTCTTTTAATAAAATGCAAACATAGCATTATGTGACCCATAAACAGTTGCATGAGTAGAGAAAATATTTGCATATTGATTATCCATCATATCTCTTAAGAAAAATATTTTCTACAGTTCACACATAAGAAATAGCATATACTAGAATGTACAAAACTCAAAAATTAATCAATCAATTTTTAAATCAAGTTGAGTATCCAATTTAGCAAAGTGTATGCATGTTATGTGTGAAAACAATGAGAGATATGACTGCAAAACTATAAGATGGATACAAAAACAATGCAATGCATGTGAATCCTAAACACAAATGATGCATGAATTTTTTACTGTGAAAGTAGTTTGTTTTATTGGTTTTCTTGGGTTATCATATCTTCTCTTATTTAATTTTTTGTTATGCATGATATTGACATGATATTGATGTTTGTTTATTTTAACGAGGGTCCTCCCTATGGGGAGAGGGAAAATAGAGTGTGAAACTAAGAGAGAGATAAGGATTATTTTAAAAACCGTCACAAGAATGCAAGGTGATGCAAAGTGATTATACATGCATATTGTGACCAAAGACAGAAATTGCTCTAGTTCATCATATTCTCTATAGAAGTTACTGCGTCTTTATGCTAAAGTGTTAGAAATTTAGACCCCTTAAAACACAATCAGATTGAGTAGCCTAGTTAATTAGCTAAGTTGTTACTTAGTCAAATTATGCAATTCTAGGTTAAAACAATCAAACAATCATATCAAGAATATAAAGCAGCGGAAAAGTAAATAACACAAGATATGATCACCCAGGAAACCACACGGTAAAAACCTGGGGAGAATTTGACCTAGCTATCCTCAAGGTAAACCTGAATCCACTATGCGAAAGAATCGAAATTCATACAGAAGGACTACAAGCTCCCCGCTTGACTTCCTAATGCTACCCACCAGTAGAACTTACTAACACGACCACATGCAAGCTCTGAATCCACAGACTCCTTCTTTCTTGGATTCTCCAATCAAGATACAAGCACCCCCGCTTGTTTTTCTTTAAGCTCTAATAGCAGCAACCTTGCTGATCATCAAGATGTAAATAATATCTCTACCTTGAAAACCCTAAGTTTATGTGAAAGAAGACTCCTTTAGATCTCACAAGAGATTCACACAAACCGCAAATATGAGCAACAAAGGCTTAGAGAGGTTTGGGTACAAAACCCTAAAAACAAAAGGAGGCACAAGAGGCACTCTAATCTCCCTCTCCAAAGTCCCAAAAACATGGCTTAGGGTTTCCTTTATATAGTGGGAAAAGTAGATCTGAAACCCTAATCCTTAATGGGCTTAAGCTGCTGTTTGGGCCGACTTAAAATTCTATAGATACGATTTTAGATCGATCGAGCCTGTTCTTCGATTGATCGAACAAGGCAGAATATGAAGTCTTCTTCCTGCAGCTTGTATGTTCTTGAATCTTGACTTGAATCACCTTGAGCATTGTCTAATAAAACTTATAGACTCTAAGATCTATATCTAGACAAGTTTTTGTTCACGATTTGCCAATTGTTCTAAATATTTAGAACCTAACAAACTCCCCCTTTGGCAATTCGTGACAAAACTTTCATACAGAATGAAATGCTCAAATACAAGAACAACCCAATACAATAAAATGCTCATTACAATAAATTCAACCTAACTACTATCCATCAATTGCAAGTGTAGACAGTAGCTCAATTGAATCAACTTGTATATTTCCTGAAACACTCAACAAACGCATAAACGCATGTGTGACAAAAAAAAAAACAGTTAATCAACAAATAAATTCTTGACTTTACAAAACACAAAACAAAGACATATATCATGAATAACTCATAAATATAAATCAATGAGCAGTGAACAAGAAACAAAAATAAAAACATAAGTAAACTAACGCTTTCCCTAAGTTAGATACAATAAAAAGTTTTTATTTATATTCTCCCCTTTCAAAAATAATTTCAGCTCCCCCTAAACAAGACAAACATGATTCCCATAAATCAATAATTTCTCTCCCTTTTTGTCACGTATTGACAAAAACAACTCATACAAGAGTAAACAGTCAACATACGCAATAAAGGATAAGAAAAAAAAATCAAGGGGACACAAAACAATTCAACTCTATAGAAAATAGAGACAACTCCTCCTATGAACAACACATGTTAAAAAAACTTTTCTCCCCCTATCAAAAATAGGAAAAACAAAATAAGTTTTGGGAAAAACAGTTTTGGAGAAAAATAAAGGAGGTGGGGGAAAATCAGCAACAGCAGCAACATCACCAACAGGATCAGGTACATCCTCACCAGCAGGACCAAAGTTAAAAACACACAAACCAAAGTTAAAAACGAAGGTGAGGATACACATGAAGAAAAAATATTCTCTCTTTCAATAAAATACAAACATGGCACTATGTGACCCATAAACAGTTGCATGAGTAGAGAAAATATTTGCATATTGATTATCCATCATATCTCTTAAGAAAAATATTTTCTACAGTTCACACATAAGAAATAGCATATACTAGAATGTACAAAACTCAAAAATTAATCAATCAATTTTTAAATCAAGTTGAGTATCCAATTTAGCAAAGTGTATGCATGTTATGTGTGAAAACAATGAGAGATATGACTGCAAAACTATAAGATGGATACAAAAACAATGCAATGCATGTGAATCCTAAACACAAATGATGCATGAATATTTTTTGGTCAAAAACATAGAAACTGAAAATTTTTCAGTTACGATCGATCAAGAATCGATCGAACATCAATCGAGTCAAGCAGACTTAAACCTAAAATTTTAATCGCAATTTCGATTGATCGAAAAACAGGTTCGATCGATCGAAAGTCTGGAAAAATTAGATTTTTGAAAAACAGAGCATTTTAATGCAGAAACTCCTCAAAGCACATTGTTTTTAAAAAATGCATGAGTATGAGATGAAAAGTTTTTCAAAAACACTTGAATTTAACTCAAATCTTCCAAAACCAAGATTTTCAATCAAATTGTCCTCAAAGCACAAACATTAAACACAATTTGCATTAAAATCAAGGACCTTTTAATTTTGGATGGCCACAACAAAATCACACATAATAAAATGTACAAAGTTTAGCAAAGAGTAACTTGTGTAGTGTGTGCAACTAGCAAAAGCTTGAGATACATGTGAGGTGATATGTGAATAGTAATCAATCACAAAGTCTACAAAATTTATCACATAAAATTTAAAAGAAACTATCACCTAAAGGGTTACATTATATAACTTCGACATCTCCTAGAACAAAAGCTCGAAATCTTGTAAGTTTCTTGAATTTTTCCTCATAATTTTGTGGATTGGCATCAAGCCTAATAGTACACACCAATTTTAATTATGTGAAATGACATCAAGCCTAATAGTACACACCAATTTTAAGCATTAAGCAATTAAGCCGAGGCATCACCTTATGTTCTTTTTGTGCATGTGCTACACTTTCTCGAACACAGAATCTTATGATTGTGTACTAAGGTGTTCATGATTGGCTAGTGAACAATGGTGAGATGGTTATTTATGTTTTTCTCAAAAGGATCAAGTCCGACAGTCAAACAATATGTGACTTCAAGATCAAGACAAAGTGATAAACACCATAAACATCTTTCCCACACAACATGCACTACAAAACTTCAACTAGTCAAGTGCAATAAATAAGCTCATCAAAGCTAAACAAGGTACATAAGACATGTTATGTAAAGATAATATGGCCAATCCTTGATTATAAATCCAAGATGTGAAATACAAAACACAAAAATCCTTTTGGTTCTAAAAGAAACTTTATGACCAAATACAAAAAGCACATATTATGCTAAATGAACAATGCAAATGCAATGCATGAAAATGCTTAACTAAGCTATAGAGGGTACACAAACAAGAAATATCAATTTCTTAATTAACCTATGAGTACATGTACAAACTAGTACATACTCATACAAAATAAAAAATAGCTTAGCACAAACTATTCAAGTTTCTCCACAATGTCAAGCATGTTCTAAATTAAGAGAGAGATATCATAATTCATGTAATCCTCAAAAAGAAAAACTAGACACAAAATAAAATATTTTTGTCTTTTTGAAAATTTTCAATGTTTTTGGATTTTTTTTTAATAAAAAAAAATAACCTAAAAAACAAAACAACCAAAAACAAAAACAAAACATGTCCACAAATAATTGAAAGAATTAAATCAGGGACAAGTTAGCAACACTCACCTTGGAGAATCTTTTCTCACCCATTTAGCACGTGACTTCGGCTTTGTAGGTGAAAATCCATGAGAAACAGTGTGTATTTGAGGAATTACACCAATCTTCTGAGAGAGACTGAAATCCTGCAAATTCCTTTCCCTAGCCAACAAGCTCAAATTTTTCAAAAGCATATGAAATAATTTATATGGACTTATGGCAAGAGAAATATCATCACATGTCCTAGATTGAAATACAGAATGTTTAAATTTCAATTTATGACAATTAGGATGAATATGACCATGGACACCACATAAGTGACAAACAGGAACAAATTTAGGAACATCAGTATTCCTAACAGCAAATCTAGTCTCAGATTTTGATTTTTGCTTTAACAAAGAACAATTTGGTCTAATATGACCAACAACACCACAATAGTGACAAGTAAGCACAAAAACAGATTTCTTTTGCACACTAGTAGCAGGTTTAGACATAGGTTTAGAAACTTCAGCGTTAACATCAGAACTTTTACCTTTGTCTAACCTAGCAAAATAAGCTTTTTCTTTATTATTCCTCTTGAAAGGATGGATATAAACTTTCTCAGTCTTAGGTTTAAGAAAAACAGAAACACTTCTGTTATCAACAACAGGGTTGGTACTAGTCAAATTTTCAATTTTAGTTTTAGGTTCAACTAACTCTTGTTCCAAGCTTTTCATCTTCTCATCTTGAGAGGAAATTTGATTTCTCAAAAATTCATTTTTTTTATTAGATTCATCCAATCTCAAAATCAATTCCTCTTTTTCAAGGTTAGCCAATTTTAACTCCTCCTTGAATTTCTTAGCAACTTTCAAAGATTTAGATAATTCCTTCCGAAGAGTTTCAAAAGCATCAAAAAAATCAACAGAAACAATAGTGTCCTTTTTATTCAAATCATCACAGGTATCAATAAAATCAGCAGAAGCATGAGCATAAAGACACTTCAAATTATCCATGATAATAGGGGTCAAGGATCAGTTTAGAGATCAAAAGATCTAAAACAGAAGAGCTACCCGCTCTGATACCATTTGTTAGAAATTTAGACCCCTTAAAACACAACCAGATTAAGTAGCTTAGTTAATTAGCCAAGTTGTTACTTAGTCAAATTATGCAATTCTAGGTTAAAACAATCAAACAATCATATCAAGAATATAAAGCAGCGGAAAAGTAAATAACACAAGATATGATCACCCAGGAAACCACACGGTAAAAACCTAGGGAGGATTTGACCTAGCTATCCTTAAGGTAAACCTGAATCCACTATGCGAAAGAATCGAAGTTCATACAGAAGGACTACAAGCTCCCCGCTTGACTTCCTAATGCTACCCACCAATAGAACTTACTGACACGACCACGTGCAAGCTCTGAATCTACGGACTCCTTCTTTCTTGGATTCTCCAATCAAGAACAAGCACCCCCGCTTGTTTTTCTTTAAGCTCCAATAGCAGCAACCTTGTTGATCATCAAGATGTAGATAATATCTCTACCTTGAAAACCCTAAGTTTATGTGAAGGAAGGCTCCTCTAGATCTCACAAGAGATTCACACAAACCGCAAATATGAGCAACAAAGGCTTAGAGAGGTTTGGGTACAAAACCTTAAAAACAAAATGAGGCATAAGAGGCACTCTAATCTCTCTCTCTAAAGTCCCAAAAACATGGCTTAGGGTTTCCTTTATATAGTGGGAGAAGTAGATCTGAAACCCTAATCCTTAATGGACTTAAGCTGCTGTTTGGGCCGACTTAAAATTCTGCAGATTCGATTTTTGATCGATCGAGCCTGTTCTTCGATCGATCGAACCAGGCAGAATATGAAGTTTTCTTCCTGTAGCTTGTATGTTCTTGAATCTTGAATTGAATCACCTTGAGCATTGTCTACTAAAACCTATAGACTTTAAGATCTATATCTAGACAAGTTTGTGTTCACGATTTGCCAATTGTTCTAAACATTTAGAACCTAACATGAGGGTTTTGTGACCAAGGAGCTTTCTGATCTTCATTATTGGATGAACTGAAGAACTTTGCAGCCAACATTTTTCTCAAGTTGGTGTGTTAGTCACGTACTGAGATCCGTGCATTATTGGTTAGTCACGTACTAGGATTCGTGCATTGAACGGAGAGATTACCGCTACAACATAAGTCCAATTGGGTATTGGGGTAAGGGTTCAACTGTAGGTTGGTATTAGATACTGGGATTCCTTTTACTTGTAACCGCTTATTATTGATAATAGTGGATTCTAGGGAGTGGTGACCTTTAATTCACCCAATCAGGTTTTGTCTCGGTGGTTTTCCCCATTCGTAAACAAATCACCTATGTCAAATTTATTTTCCATTTCATTTAGTTATTTGGTAATTTGTTTGTGCTACCATGCTATTGCATGTTAAATTGACTTAATTAAATACCTTGGATAATTAATTAATTAATTTACCAAAGAGGTCAATTCATTTTTGGTCTATCATATAATATTGTACATTTTACATGAACAATAAATATAAACTAATAATTGTTCTTTTCACATTAAAATATATTTTCTACTAATATATATATTGAGAACCAACCAGGGAGCTAAGCCAACATTGCAAATGGAGGCCCACCAAGATATTATGAACAATTTATGCAACTTTATAACAACGAGCGTACATACTTTTTAAATATGCTAGCCTAAGATCTTCCTACCTATAAGGTGGTGCTTCTCTATAGGACTATTGAATTTCACACAATAGAATTAAAATAAAATAAAAATAGAGTGCAAGATAAAGAGGGAAAATCCTATGCGAGAGAAGGAGATAAAAAAAAATTAAAAAAAAAAAACTGAAATTTGTTTTTGCTAGGATTTGAACTCTAGTGCTAACTCATTAAATGGGATGGGTTTATTAAATTAGGCACATGTTTTCATTGGCTTTTAAAAGCTAGAAACTGAAAATAACATTTTGCCTATTTTCAATTTCTTTCACAAATTGAGTTTTGAGAACATTTTTTGTTTTCTGTTCATTTTAGGTTGCCAAAAAAATTTTTTAGTCTCAAAAATATAAAATTGTTTTTGGAAACAAAAATAAGAAAAAAAAAATAGTTACCAAACATACCCTTAACGTTTAGTGGTCTCCAATGTAATAATTTTGTCCAATCCGTACCATTATCAAAACGACATCATTTTAAAAAATAACAATGAGATTGGATAAAACTAGATGAAAGGTCAGTAAAATTACCACCAAAAAAAAAAAAAATCAACTTAAAGGATTAAATTAAAAAATAAGTCAAAATTAGGGATCCTTAGTTAAATTTAACCATATGGTTTCATTAACCATGCAGTACAAACAATATTATCTTTCTAAAAAAGAATTAAATTTAATACAATTATGTTTATTTATGGTTGAGAAACCAAATATGCTACACTTAAAACATTGCACATAAGTTATGTCCTTCCTAATATAATTTTAATTTTAACACAAAACCCTTACTTGAGTAAGTAATTGGTAGTTTAATGAGATTAGCAAATTTGCGGCCAAGACCATGGGTTTGAAATTTGGTTATGGAATCTTGAGTTACCATGGCAAGGCAAACCATCTCAGCCAACTTAGTAGCTTGAATCCCAATGTTTGGGCTGCTCAGCTTGTTCTTCAACTAATCTTAGTCCATCAAATCTTTTACTAATTGATAATACTAGATTTTGCAAACAAGTACAAACTGAGCCATTTACTAGCAAGTAGTGCTACTGTTTTTACTACATTGAACTCGAAAATTGAGGCATTATCATTATAAAGAGACAATTTAAATATTTAGTTATGAGGTTGTTGAAACCTATTAATCATGTAAGGGCATAAGAAAAATTACAGCCTAAGCCCATAGAGAATTGTGAGGCCCTAGTCTTTGGATTGAGCCCACAAACAATGAAAATTGATAGAGTGTGGAAGGAAGTTTCAACTATAGGTTTGTTTAAGATTAAGTCCAAGGCTGAAGATCCAAGCAAGAGTAGAAAAGATTACTATAAAGTAATTTATATTATTGATTCCCACTGATCAGCCTGAGGATGGGTATTTATACAAAAGTTCTACACAAGTCCTAAGCTTTTTTCTATTTTTCTTACTATTCCAATTCTTGTCTTTTGGTAATTTTCTCTCAGAAAAATCTCAAGAAAGAGAAAAGGATACTTTAACTGGGAAGTTCCCCTCTCTTATATACCCTCTTTCCTTTCCATCCTAATGAATAGTACCGTGAGACCCATTTTTAATTTTTTTTTTTAATAAGGTGGTTGTGGGTCCTGTGAACAGTGCGTAAACAGTGTGTGAACAGTGATATTTCTCTACCTGAACGCATGAAAAAAAAAAAAAAACAAAAAAGGAAAAAGAAGAAGAAGAAGAGGAAAACGCAAAATTGAAAACGCAGACGCAGTAAACGTGCTATCCAAACAGTCACTTAAGTTACCCAAGGCTTGTGACTTGAGGAGTCGAACAAGGCTAATGTTCTGTTTAACACTTAAACAATTTCAAATAAGTCATTGCGTTTTGACTTTCCACTACAATAATAAGTAAAAGAACAAGAAATGAACAAAAAACTTTCATATTATTAATAATAATAACATCATAGGTTATTTACATTCCACGAGTGTGGGATTGCATTCTCATCTAAATCTTCCAAGTAATAATCTCCAATGCTCGCCACTAACATTATTCGGTAAGGGCCTTCTCAGTTGGGGCCTAATTTTCCCTATACGGGATTTTTCACCATGCCTACTACTTAGGACCAAATTCCCTGGGGTTAGCAGCCTCAACTTTACTCCCTTATCATATTCTTACTTAAACTTTTTCTGATAATGTGCCATTTTAACCATGGAAACTTTCTTTTTTCTTCTATCAACTTTAAGCGAGTGGAAGTTTGACGATTATTCTCTTCAACACTGAACTGATTAGTTTTCAAGGTTGGGAACCCTATCTCAAGGGGTATGACTGCCTTAAATCCATAAGTCAATGAAAAAGGAGTTTCTCCTGTTGACCTTCAGGGTGTGTTGCGATTAGTCCACAGTACATGGGGAAATTCATCTACCCACCTCCCTTTCACATCGTCCAGCCTTTTCTTCAACCCAGACAATATAACCTTATTGATGGCTTCAGCCTGCCCATTCCCTTGTGGGTAAGTCGGAGTAGAGTACCTATTTCTGACTCCCAACTATCCACAGTACCTCTTAAAGGCTTTGCTGTCAAATTGAAGCCCATTGTTCGAGATTAATGTATAAGGGACCCCAAACCTAGTAACAATATTTCTCCAAATAAATCTTTTTGCATCAACATCTCTAATATTTGAGAGAGGTTCTACCTCCACCCATTTGGTGAAATAATCTGTCTTGATGATGAGCCATCTTCTGTTTTCCCACAGCCCTAAGAAATGGTCCCATTATATCCAAGCTCTATTGAGCAAGTCGCCAAGGACTAGAAAGCGGATTCAGGACTCCTCCAAGTTGATGGATATTTGGAGCATACCTTTGACATTGGTCACACTTCTTAACATAGTCTTGAGCAGCTTTTTGCATACTTAGCCACCAATACCCTTGGATAAGGGCTCTATGAGATAAAGATCTCCCACCAGTATGACTTTCATAAATTCCCTCATGTAGCTTCTCCAACAAGGGCTCCATGGCCTCTGGATGAACGCATAACAGATATGGTCCCAAATGGGAATGCTTATATAACTTTTGTTCTTTAGACAACCAATAACGTGGGGCCTTCCTATGTATCTTCTTGGCTTTATCCTTATCCTTAGGCAGATGTCCTTGCTTTAAAATTATAACCAAAGGGTCTATCTAGCTCGGTCCCACTTGGATACTATGCACTTTAACTAAAAGCTGCACCTCATGGTTAGGTGTGACTGCATCTTCCACAACAATAATTTAAGGTAGGCCTGATCTCAAAGTAGTAGCCAACATAGCCAACAAATTGGCATGAGAGTTTTGCCATCTCGGGATTTGGTTTAATATGAAACTCTTGAACTGAATCTGAGCTTTTTTGACCTTAACGAGATATCCTTGCATTCATTCATCTCTAGCTTCGAATTCTCCATTAACTTGCTCCACGACTAGATGAGAATTTGAATATACCTCTATAATACTCCCTCATAGCTTACTGACCATTGCCATCCCAGCCAATAAAGCTTTATACTCAGCTTCATTATTAGTAGCCAAGAAGCCTAAATGTAAGCATTTCTCCACTATCAGTTTCTCGGGGGTTACCAACACAATTTCCACTCTAGAGACTTTTCGATTTGCTTCTCCATTCGAATATATTTCCCAAGTTGCAGTGGCAGAAATTGAAGCCACAACAGCACTCATTGCTGTTTTCTCATTATATGCACTATCCTTAGTAAACTCAGCCACAAAATCAGCCAAAACTTACCCTTTTACAGCAATACGAGGCATATACTTGACATCATAGGCCCTAAGTACGGTTCCCCCATTTAGCAATCCTAACTGTGTAGTCAGACTTTCGCAGGAGTGCCTGTAAGGGAAGTTGCATGAGTATGACTACAGTATGTGCTTGAAAATAATGTGGAAGCTTCCTCGTAGAATGTACAATGGCCAATATTAATTTTTCTAAGGGCAAATAACATGTTTTTGCTTCATGCAAGGACTTACTAACATAGTAGATAGGTTTCTACACTCCGTTCTCGTTCCTGACCAAAACTAGGCTTACTGCATGATTTGTGACTGCTATGTATACATATAACACTTCCTCTTTCTCGAGTCAGGAGAAAACAGAGGGATGTGATAGATACTATTTTGACTCCTTAAAGGCTAGCACGTACTCCTTGGTCCATTCAAAATTCTTCCATTTATGGAAAAGTTGGAAAAATGGTCGACACCTATCTACTGACTGAGAAATAATTCTATTTAGTGTTGTTGCCATCCCTGTCAACTTTTGTACCTCCTTAGAATTCCGAGAAGGATGTAAACTTTTGATGGCCTTAATCTGGTCAGGATTGACCCCGATTCCTCGATGCGTGATCATGTGGCCTAAGAACTTCCTTGAACTAACTCCAAAAGAGCACTTAGATGCATTCAAACGTAGTTTATGTTCCCACAATACTGAAAACACCTTCTCCAAGTCTGTCAAGTGCTCTGTAACTTGTTTTCTTTTTATCACCATGTCATCAATATATGCCTTTACATTCCTCCCAATCTGTGCTTCAAACATTCACGTCACCATTCTTTGATACTTGGATCCAGCATTTTTAAAGCCAAAAGGCATCACCCAGTAATGATAATTGCCAATGGGAGTTCGAAAAGCAGTTTTCTCTTGGTCGGATAATGCTAGAGGTATCTGATGGTACCCTTGGAAAGCATCTAAGAAGCTCATCTGAGGGTGCCTAACCATTGCATCCACTAACTGGTTGATCTGAGGAACATGGAAAGGATCCTTTAGACAAACTTTATTCAAATATGTGAAATCTACACACACCCGCCATTTTCCATTTTTTTTCTTTACTACCACAGTATTGGTGAACCACTTAGGATAAAAGATTTCCTTGATTGCTCCCGCTTATTTAAGTTTGTTCACCTCCACCCTTATAGCTTTAGCGTGTTCTTTTGAGGAATGCCGGGGTGGTTTTCTTCTTGGTAATGCATCAAAATTCACATTCAACCAATGACATATAATCTTGGGAGCAATCCCTAGTACATCATAAGTACTCCAAGTGAACACATCTATGTTGTCTTCCAAAAATCTCATTAATGCTGCTTTCTCGAAAGGGGGTAATTGAGCCCTTACTTGAAATTATTTCTCCTCATCTTGATCGATCAAAACCTTTTCCAACTCCTTGGACAATAGCCCCAACGACTCAGTCCCAAATTTTACTTCGGGACCATTTAGTTGCTATCGAATTTGCTCATTTTCCACCATAGCTTAATCCTTAGAATGCTGCGTAACGGCTGCCACCAAACATTGCCTTGTCATTGCTTGATTTCCCATCAATTCCCCTACTCATCCTTGTGTGGGAAAATTAACCTTCAGATGTAAAGTTGAAGATACTGCCCCCATAGCGTGAAGCCAAGGCCTCACCAGAATAGCGATATAAGGAGAACAGGCTTCAACCACAATGAAATTAACTTGCACCTCTTCATCCCTAGCCTGTACAGTTAATCTAATCATCCAACGGGGGATTACCACTCTCCCATCAAAGCCTACTAGTAGCGAATCATATTTCTCCAAATATTCGGGCCTAAGATTTAACCCTTTATAAAAATTTGGGTACATAATCTCTGCTCCACTCCCCTGGTCCATAAGGACCCTTTTTACGTCATATCCACCGATCCGAAAGGTTACTACTAAGGCATCATCGTGTGGCTGGAATGTGCCTTCCTTATATTCCTCCGTGAAGCCCAAAGTTGGCACGGCCACTACTTTAGCCCTCTTAGAAATCTGACCCCCATGCCCTAGGTCACAGTCTGAAGCCACGAACATAATTCTCGAGTAGGTGCCAGCATCGCCTCTAGGCGTAGCAAAAATGAAGTTAATTGTGCCCAGGGTTGGTCGAGGAGCTCCATCTCTTTAATACCTAACTCCGAATTGTCCGAACTGTCCCGTAGGCTGGTGTAAGAATTGCTTCAATTTCCCCACCTTCACTAACTAACCTAGATGATCACGCAAAGTCCTGCATTCTTCAGTTGTATGTCCTTTTTCCTGATGATAGTGACAGTAAAGGTTTTGGTTTCTCTTAGACAGGTCTCCACCCATCTTATTGGGCTATTTGAAGTATGGTTCATTCTTTATCTTTTCCAATATTTGATAAATTGGCTCCTTAAACACCGAATTAACCATCTGTGCACCTGTTGCTGGTATCTGATTGGGAAAGTCCCTCCTAGGTTGGTTATTGTGATATCCTCCTACCCGAGGATCCCTTCTTTTAGGGAAAGCTTTAGCTTTGCCTTTTCCTTGGGTTTGATCATCTTCTACCCGTTTATGCTCATCGATACGGTTCATAAGTTGACGTAAACTATGCATAGGCTTTATCGTTAGTGACTTTCTCAAATCATGTTCTGTAGGGAGTCCTACCTTAAAGGTCCTTATTGCCACATCTTCGAAATCCCCATCAATCTCATTGAATGTCTCCCAATACCTATCCGAGTCAGTCTTAAGAGTTTCTCCCTCCCTCATTGCCATAGATAGCAAAGAATCTAAGGGTTTAGGCACTTTGCTGCAAGTTACAAATCTAGCCCCGAATGCTTGTGTTAACTCCTCAAAAGACCTTATTAACCATTCCTCAAATGCATCAAACCACCACATAGCCACGGGCCCGAGGCTGTAAAGAAACACTTTGCACATAAGAGCCTCATTCCTAGAATGAACAGCCATTCTTTGGTTGAAATGACTCACATGCTTGACTGGGTCAGTCTTGCCATTATAGATGGTGAATGTCAACTATGTAAAGCGGTGGGGAAGCTTAGCTTTGTTGATTCTCATTACAAAAGGTGACTTTGAAATTTGGCGAAGTGCCTTACTCATTGCATCATTTCCCATGCTAGGATGAAATGATCCCTCACCACACTTGGACTTATTCCTTTCCAGTTTATCCAAATAGGAATAGGCGGAAAAGGATTCACTAGGTGGAGAACTAGATCTACCACGATATGATCAATCCTTACTCTGCTTAGATTCATTGCTTGATGGGGAGGGGCTTCTTTTATCATGTTCCGTCCGACGCAATGTTTTGTGCAAATGATCTATCTCAAGCTTCAGCTTCCGTGTTTCCTATTCATGCGAAACATGGCTCTCGCTCCTTGAATGACTCCTTTTAGTGTGCTCTATATGATGTGTTTCTACCATAACATTAGGTGTACGATTATATTCTCTATCTCTCATTCGCTCTAGATTAACAAAGTGATCCCCCTTCTGTGAACCAACAAATTCTTCCCTGTTCTGCTCTAGATTACCCATGACTTAAATAAATCAATAACAAAGTTTACCACAGACGGCGCCAATTGTAAGGGCACAAGAAAAATTACAGCCCAAGCCCACAGAGAATTATGAGGCCTTAGTCTTTGGATTAAGCCCACAAACAATGAAAATTGATAGAGTGTGGAAGGACGTTTCAACTATAGGTTTGATTAAGTTTAAGTTCAAGGCTGAAGATCCAAGCAAGAGTAGAAAAGATTACTATAAAGTAATTTATATTATTGATTCCCACAGATCAGTTCAAGGATGGGTTTTTATACAAAAGTTCTACACAACTCTTAAGCTTTTTTCTATTTTTCTTACTATTCCAATTCTTGTCTTTTGGTAATGTTCTCTTAGAAAAATCTCAAGAAAAAGAAAAGGATCCTTTAATTGGGAAGTTCCCCTCTCTTATATACCCTATTTCCTTTCCATCCTAACCTTCCATATATACATTTTAAGGCTTTCCTTCTAACATTTGTCCCTCCAAAGCTCTACTGAAGGTGGTAGAAGGGGTTGTTTAGCTATGAATTTATTATTCAGATGTCATTTCCTCATTAATGCTACTGATAAGGTTGTTGCTATGCATTCAATGCGAAGGCAGTAGGTAAGCTTTTACAGGAGACTTCTCCCAGTTACCTTAACCTTCTCCTCTAAGGCTTCCTCTTCCCCTCAGGCATTCGTGAAACATTTTGCACTTTCCCATCCTCTTCTTGGACAAACCAACTTCTCAGGTTTAAGACGCTTCATAAATAAATTAATGAAGGTTATAACATTCTTAGTCTTCCTCGATCATCAGACCCCCACAAATCACATAAAGTATTACATCAGTTTATAAGATTTATATGGTAAAACTTATAATATATTTACAATTTTCTTTTGCCATATGTTTTCACTTGTGTGAAAAAAAATTGTCAAACCACGTCTTTGTTGGAAAAATATTTTGACCAAAAAAATACATAAGAAGACCAGCATTTGTGTATGGCAAGCTAGACATGACTGGAGTCTGGGGATCCATTAGATAGTTGCCTTTGATGAGTTGACAATAAATTTGACTTTCATGTATTTTGTTTACTTCCATATTCATGCCCAACTTTGACATTGCCCCCTCCAGCTACTAATTACTATCAAGTAGGAAAAGGGTTAACAATAACTATGACTTATGATATTATTAGTAATAGGAGGAATTAAGACAGTCTTTTTGCATTTAGAAAAGGAAAAAGCTAATAAATAAATACCCCTTTAATTGAATATTGTGCGACAACTATAAAAAAACAAATGATCAATTTTAATTTAAAAAAAAAAAGAAAAAAACTCAACCTTAACCAACGCAATTGAGTACTTGTTAACGAAACTCTTTATGATATTACTTTTCCAAGTACACATAGTCAAAAGAGTTTTGACAAAATCCTATACATTGGTCTCGTTTGATCAGACATGAGTTAGGTTTAGTGCATCAGTGCACCGAACATAAACTTAAGCTTGTTTGATCACACTTGTTTGACATATTATGGTTCAAGAGGTCCAAACCAATTGTAAGTACATGTGGTTATAGAAAAATTAACTTTATGTTAGTCTATGGTTAAGTAGGGTTAATTTAGGATTTTCCAATATATAAATCAACTAAGTCAATTTTGTAACACTAACTGTTCAATTGCACTAACTATTCTTCATCATATTGTCCAGACTATCCCCCCATTTTCCAAATAAACTAAAAACCTGACAACAACACAAAATATGGACATATTATAGTATGATTTTTCCCTAAATCTGGTTAACAACATTAAAAGTATTTAGTGTTGTAGATAAAATGATAAAATAAAATAAAAACTTGCATCAAGGAACACATATGAGTTAGTCAATAATAAGACAATGGAAGTACAAACCTCATAAAAAATCCAACAAAAAATGAAAAAAAAAAAAACAATTGAGAGAGAGAGAGAGAGAGAGAGAGAGAGAGAGAGAGAGAGAGAGAAGAGAGAAATAACCTTTTTTGTGTGAGAATAAAATATGCATAAAATGAGAGAGATGACAAATTTATAATAAGAGGATAAGAATATGAAGAGCCAAAATAAAGGAAGATAAATGGGACAAATTATATGTAAGGTTAAAACCATCTAAGAGAAATATGTATGAAAAATACTTAATTATAATATTAAAATTAAAGTAGATGAATATGTAAAGTTAAAACTGCCTAAGATGAATTTGTAAAGTCAATGTGTTTATATATTTAATATTGTGAAAAAAAATTGAAGGTAAAAAATAAATATGTAAAAAATAATTGTGTGGTAGTAATGTGGAAGATGAGGTGGCTTAACAGGAATGTAGCAATAATAAATGCTACGCATTAGCTTTTACATATATATATATATATATTGGATGTCCCTTATTGATAATTAGTGTCTCAATTACTCAATCTTCTAAAACAACTGAGATTTATATTTTTGGATAACTCAATTATTACAACCATAATTTTTAGGGTTGGGGGGGGGGGATTTGAACCTTACAAACAATGCCACTAACCAAGTTAAGAAATATGGATTATTAGTGACAAAATAAATAACTAAACCAAAATAATAATAATAATAAGAAGAATAAGAAATTATGTTTGTTCTTAAATACAAAAAGAGTAAAATGTTAATTTGTCCTGGAAATCCCTATAAAAGCAATCTAGAAGCAGCTAACTAGAATCCTTATAGAAGCAAATTATATGCAGCTTAACTAGAATCTTTGCATTTAGCAAGCTTAAAGCTTGGTTATTGTCACGTCATTTATAGAATAAATCTCTCGTCCTGTGATTGATTCAAGATCATTGGTAGCTCTTCTAAAAATGAAAGCAGGTTGTTTCGGAGAAGGAAGAGTTGTTTCACTACTCAACATAAGAAGAACTGTTGACATTGTTGGTCGGTCCATTGCATCTTCTTGCACACATAAGAGCCCAATTTTAATGCATCTCAAGACTTCAAGAGAAACAAATGACTCATTTATTGATGAATCAACTATATCCAAGGCTCTATCTTCTCTCCAAAGTTCCCAAACCTGTGTGAGTCGTAGCATTATTCATAAGGGGCTATATTATAAATGCAAATAGTAAAGATTGTTGTTTTCTATTACTTACATGCCCTATTAAAGTTAGGGAAGGGTGGTTCTGATAAGAATCGTTGTTCTTCTTGCCACCCATAATTTCCAACAACATGACACCAAAACTAAAGACATCAAATTTGGTTGAATATTTCCTGAATATTACACACTCGGGTGACATATAACCACAGTATGTGAAAAATATTAAAGATAATGTTAAAGTTTGCATAGGCCTTTGTTTTTTGCATGTATGGAAAGTGTGCAAGTCTCAATGTGCACGTGCGTGCATGTGTTTGAGTGATACTTACTATGTTCCAACAACTCTAGGTGTCATGCCTTGAATTTGGTCACCTTTGAATATACAGGCTGTGCCAAAATCTGAAATTTTGGAGTTCATCTCACCATCTAGTAGAATATTATTGGTTTTATGATCCTTGTGAATAATTCTTAATCTTGAGTCTTGATGAAGATACAAAATCCCACGAGCAATCCCAATAATGATTTCAAAGCATTTCCTCCAATTCAACAATGAACTTCTTGTAGGATCTAAAACAAAATTTTTTTTTTTCCAATGAACTCAAAATGTGATTTCAATAGTGTTGAAATATATGGTTATATGAACTTCAAATATATTCTTTGAACATATATAGTAAAAGAAAACAAAGAAATCAAGGAAATAGATTTTTAGAAAGAAGAGGTACCAAAAATGAAGGAGTCTAAGCTTTTCTTAGGCATGTACTCATAAATCAACATCTTTTCTTCCTCTTGAATGCAACAGCCAAAAATTTTGACAAGATTCCTATGTTGAAGTTTTGCAATCAACAAAACTTCATTTTTGAATTCTTCTATTCCTTGTCCTGAACTCTTAGATAGCCTTTTTACAGCTATATGTTGTCCATTAGATAATTGACCCTGAATTCATGATCCAAAAAATTAAGCTTACTCATAACTATTAGTTTTAAGCAATTCAGTTAATGCCTCTATCTGCTACTTTAGTAACAAATGTCTTAGCTTATTGAACTCATTTTCCGCCATTCATACCCACAGAAAAATGGGGAAGATATGAACAATGTCATTATGAATTGTAATTGTACCTTGAAAACAGAGCCAAAACCACCTTGCCCAAGTTTGTTGGTCAGAGAGAAATTGTCAGTGGCAGCAATTATGCTACTTAAATCGAAAATCAATAAATCTGGATGTCTACTACTGTCCTCGAGCTCATTATCCTCCAAAGAGTCTTTGGTTCCAATAAAATTTGATACTTGATTATGCAATTTTCTCTTCATTGTCCTAAAACATATTGATAGAAATTGTTCACTATAATTTCGCAATTGAGTATTTATATACCTCACATGGTAGGCTGATCTAAGGAGTAAGATCTATATATATATATATATCTGTGTGTGTGTGTGTATGAATACTACAATGCAAGCAATTTTATCACCTTTTTGTTTTCCTCTTCTTCATTAGACACATATAGGCTTTGAAGGATACTAGAAACAATGGCACAACAACAGATGATATAATAATAGCCAGCTGCCTCTTGTGGCCAAGAAAACCTTTGGGCTTCTAGTTTAAGTTGTTGGAAAAAAAATCAACAACAACAAGAAAATGGTGAGTCCAAAATTCAGAAAGTGAAATAATGAAAATTTAGAAAAACAAATTCAAGATAGCATAAAAGGCTACCTAATTGAGTTGCATCCACACGTACATTTAGATCCCACCGTTCATTTGTATGCTCCAAAATGTCCATCAATTCACCATACCATACCAAGCAACGAGTGGCCTTCCCATTAATGTTCATGCTGATAAAAGCAGTGCAAGAGCAATTACTCAAGCATGCCTGCTCAAACTCTGAGTCTGAGCTAGTCATACTCTTGTCATCCAAGTTGCATTAAACGAATCTGGAAGCTTCAAACGTTTCACCTTCACAAACCCTTCTCCATTCCCACACATCGACTGCTTCCTCACACACCCTTCAGAACCATCTCTGAGATACCAATCCCTTGGAGACTTAGGTTCATAACCTAGCAAACATGTACACTCAAACATATCTGTAGACTCAGGTATTTAGGTATTGACCATAATTCCTTCCATTGAAGATCACCATTATTCCACAGAAGTATCCGAAACGATCCTAAGTTGTCAACCACTAGTCTAGAAATGATAGAGGGGTCTACAAAAAGTAGCTTTAAGATGCCTCATCTTCGTTGTAAACAAAATCATACTAAAAACCCATTGAGGCTAATGACGTTGTTGGTGATGATGAAGATGATATGTTCCATGGCCATGGATCTAACTGCCAATACAGGGTCAAACCCTTATACAAGGAGACTTGTGGAGAGCCAGTAGGCTTCATCTTGTAGAAGTAGTCCCCAGTTCCCGAATCATCTTGTGACTTCCAAGATGTCAAGAACCTGTCTAGCCCAGTTATCCGATTCAACCTAAGCCTCATGCTTGGAAGCAAAGTGTCTGTAGGATAGTTAAAGCTGTGCCATAACACCTTTTTGTTATTGCCCTCGACAAATACCAGGTTTCCTGAATCTTGAAGCTGAACAACAGAGGAGGTTGTCCCTTGGACAGAAACATTTGTAGACCAAAGAAGATGGTTAAAACTGTCATGGAGGACAAGGTTTCCAAACTGGTTGATGGAGAGAACTCCAGAAGAATCATTGATAGGATCATTCCTATTTGCAATCCACACGACAGTTTGTTTTGTCACTTTGACGTGCCAAATACCAAGATACCGATAGCTAGAGTTGCCAGGGCTGAAGAAGCATGAGGCAAAATTGTTTTCTTTGGAAATCAATGATTGGTTATCCTTGATGGATTGGTCTGGTGTTAAGGTATCAAGGCAAGTGCAAAATGGGAAGAGAAGAATTATCAGAATCAAAGACATAGTCATTTGTTACCACTACAAAAAAAAAGGGTATTTGGCCGCGTTTAAAAAACGCAGCTATAGACCCCTAAAACGCGGCTATAGGATAAAGTCGCATTTCCTATAGTTGCGTTTACAAACATGGCCTAAACACCGCAGCAACAGGCCTATGGCTGCGTTTTTCAAAAACGTGGCTAAAGGTCAGACTTGAAGCCGCGTTTTTAACCCGGTTGGATATATTGGGGCCTATAGCTGCGTTTTTAAAAAACGCGGCTATAGCCCGCTTTGAGCTGCGTTTAAAACGCGGCAAATAGGTTTTTCTAAAAACAAACAAAAAAAAAAAATTCTTGGTTTTTGTTCTCCCTAGAAAATTCAAAATTCAAAATTCAATTAAAAAAATTCAAAATTAATCACAAATCCAAAAAATTCAAAATAAAATACAAGCCAAAAAAATTCAAAATCAAACACAACATACTCACAATACAAATACACTCAAAAAATTCAAAATCAAACACAAACCCAGAAAATTCAAAATCAAACATAACATATTCACAATACAAACAAACCCAAAAAAATTTAAAATCAAACACAAACCTAGAAATTCAAAATTAAATACAACATGCTCCAAAATATAAGAACACAAACCCATTTAAATGTAATCACAATATCAACAACACAATAGCACAAATTCAAGCACAGATCCACAATAGCATTTCCTCAATTTTCTTACTGACTAAACATAAAATAACCAAAAAAAACAAAAACTAGATCTATTGACAAATCAGTGTGCTTGAGAAGAAGAAAAAAAAAAAAAGCAGCAGCTCCAAAGAAACAAAGGAATTTTTTTTAATGGGTCACTTCTTCCTTCTTTCTTTTATGAAAAAAAAAAAATGAAAAAAAAAAGAGTTATCCAAATGTGAAAAAGGAAAAAAGAAAAAAGAAAAAGAAGAGTTACCTAGATGTGAGGAAGGAAGAAAAAAAAAAAGGAAAAGAAAGAAGAACCTTATGGAGGAGCACCAGATGTGAAGAATGAAGAGAGTAAAAAAGAAAGAAGGAGAAATAAGAAAAGAAGAAAGTGGGGGTAGGTGGGAAAGGGGAGAGCATGTGGGAAGCGAAAGAAAATTTTTTTTTTTGTTACATATAGCGGCGTTTTTGAAAACACGGCTATAGGTAACATCACAAAAGGGTGACCTAAGCTGCGTTTTCAAAAAACACGGCTATAGGTCAGTGACATATTTATACCCTGGACCTATAGCCGTGTTTTTAAAAAACGCGGCTATAGGTAACGTCACTAAAGGGTTACTAAGCCGTGTTTGATAAACGAAGCTTCAGGTTATACAGCTGGACCTATAGCCGCATTTTTTGAAAACGCGGCTATAGGTAACCTTTAGCTGCGTTTTAAACGCGGCTAAAGATTTGCTATAGCCATGTTTTTTAGAAAACGCAGCTATAGGTCCCCTTTAAAAAAATTATTCGGTAGGACCTATAGCCACGTTTTAAAAACGCAGCTATAGGTTGAGGCTTTGGCCGCGTTTCTTAGAAACGTGGCTATATGTTAGCTATAGTCGCGTTTTTCATAAACGCAGCTATAGCCCGCATTTTTTGTAGTGTACAGAATCAAAGACATAAGAAGAAAGAAAAGTTTTTTGGTTTGATTGAGTATAATGATTCTATGAAGTATTCTCTACTCTCTTTGATCCCCGACTTTGACTTTTCTTTTAGGACTAAGCAGTCCCTTCAAACTAATTAAAAAGTAGCGTATCAAAAGCGATATTGCATCAAGTGAAACAAAATTGCATCTAGGGACTAGAGGCATTTTTAGCATCAATTTTCAGTGAATAAAGGGTATGCATTTTTCTACCCAAAAATGACTGACGTATTAAATCTCTTTAGATTTAGAGAAATTTAATGTATGTCTACAACAACATGTTACATATCATTAACTTTTAGCATGTATTCCTTACTGAAGTGAGTAATTTTGATAGTTTGATGAAGTTGGCAGATACATGGTCCAGAAAATTGGCTTGAGATTGACATACTAAAATATAAAGATTAAACAGCGAGTCATCAAGGCATAGCCAAATATTAATTCTTGGCTTGAGCTAGTAATTGGCAATTTAGCATCATGACTGATCGTGACGAGAAGAGATTAGAGATATAGAGAGACCAATTATATTTGATAGGCCACAAACTGAATGACCGCTTGTGATAAAACCAATTAATTAATTAGCCAAGTTTTTAATTAATCAATTTATCATGCAATTGCGTGGAAGCACAAACAAATCACCAAAAACTAAATATGCAGCGGAAATTAAATGACACGGTGATTTGTTTACGAATGGGGAAAAACCTCGCGGCAAAAACCCCACGGGGCGATTTTCAGGTCACCACTCCCGAAACTCCACTATTATCAAATCAAGTGGTTACATGTAAAGGAATCCCAAGTACCTTACCAACCTACAGTTGAACCCTTACCCCAATACCCAATTGGACTTGATCTGTAGTGACAGTTCCCACCTTTGATGCATGGCTCCCAAGTACGTGACTAACCAATGCGCGGATCCCAGTACGCGACTTCAAACACCAACTTAAGAAGAAAGATTGGCTGCAAAGTTCTTCAGTTCATCCTTTATGATGAATAGCAGGAAGATGCTTGGTTACAAAACCCTACGGTGCAAATACACAGCAACTTCTTGAAGGAAGATGAACTAGGTCAAGAACTTTGTCTTATGATCACAATTTGCTTGCACAGGGATTGCTCAATGATTTTGCAACTTGTGTCACACTTGAAGGCTCTTAAAATAATCATTTTATATGTTTAGGGTTAGAAGAAAAGAAGCCCAAAAACATATTCACGGATCCCAAGAAAATCATATTGGAAATCTGAGTTTTTAAATCTCGACAGATAGCAGGTGTCGAGGTAGCTATCGAGCAGGTGTCGAGCTTTAATGAAATTGCACTTCAGCTTACTTTTTCTTGGACAGACTTGATGACTTCAACACTTGACCTTGAAACCTTGTTTCTTGAAGTATTAAAAGCACCTAGAACTACCCAATTACAAGTAGAGTGCGTTTTGTCAAAGGATTAGCCAATTTACATAAATGATTGACATATGTTCTAATCAAGTGAAAACATATATGTCCTAACAATATTGAAGAGAGAGGAAATGCTGAGAGTAGGGGTGGCAATTCATGTTCGCATGTCGGGTTTGTGTCGTGTCAACTCATGAGTATCCGACTATATAGGTTAACACTAACCCAACATGTTTATTAAACGGGTCAAGATTCCTCAACCCTAACACGACCCATTTATTAAACAGGTCAATCGTGTTGACTTGTTTATCACATTTTATCAAAATGAAAAAAAAAATATGAAAAAACAAACAAATAAAAATTTGTAATATAAAATTCAAAACTAACGAGTAACTGTATCACAAATAATCATTCAAACCTAAAACATATCTCAATATCACAAATAATTAATGACAATATGTCAAAAAAAATAAACCACAACAATTAATAAGTTTATATACCTAGGGTTTGAAGAATATATTAGTAAAATGTCATTGAATTAAACAAGTCAGATTGGTCAAACGGATTACATGGATTAAACATTAACTCAACCTGTTTATTAAACGGGTAAGTTATGTCAATTTGAATATGACACGAACACATTAAACCTTAATCTATAACCTACTAAATTTGTATCATGTTGTGTCAAATTCATGGGCATTTTCAATTTTGCCACCCCTAGCTATAGAGAGAGAGAGAGAGAGAGAGAGAGAGAGAGAGAGAGAGAGAGAGAGAGAGAGAGAATAAGTATGCAAGTTGTTTTGGTCCATTCAGTCCTACTTAGTCCATTAATTTGGTCCATTCGACCTCTTTTTTTTTCTTTTTTCTTTTTTTTTTTTAAATTTTATAAATGAAATAGTGGCATTTCTTATCAGGCCTCATATACTGAAAATTATATGTTGTACCCGGCATATATGCCGGGTCTCTCACACATAGGCGGGCCCCACAGTCTGTGGGACCCGCTAGTCTGTGAGTGACTCGGCATATATGTCGGGTACACCATATACCTGCTCCTCATATACTGTCATTAAAACACAGATGTGTCCATGTGATATTATTGATACAAACGATGTCATTTAATTAAGGACATAGCTTGTGTCCAGTGGAACTTTCCACCGAACACGTGTCCAAGAGTGGACACGTGTCCACCATCCAACGTGTCCAATGGAAACTTCCACTGGAAACAAGCCACACCCTTTAATAAAACCTTTTAAATGTATTCCACCAAAAGGTGACGTCTCCTTGAGTAGTTGTTAGATTCCAAAAATAGTTAGTCTGTTATCCAGAACCTCCCTGTAATACTTTTGTTTGTGTTTTATTAAAATCCCTGATATATTTAAAAATTAAATTTTCAACTGAAAATTGGGCCAAGCTTTAAAAGAAAAAAAAAAAAACACTTTGATAGTATGATCTTGATTTCCCTAGTTTAATTTCTATGGACAATTAGACTGAGGAAAAATTATAATTCTAAAGTTTTAATTTAAAACCTGAACGGTTTTAGACCCCTTAAAACACAACCAGATTGAGTAGCCTAGATAATTAGCCAAGTTGTTACTTAGTCAAATTATGCAATTCTAAGTTAAAACAATCAAACAATCATATCAAGAATATAAAGCAGCGGAAAAGTAAATAACACAAGATATGATCACCCAGGAAACCACACGGTAAAAACCTGGGGAGGATTTGACCTAGCTATCTTCAAGGTAAACCTGAATCCACTATGCAAAAGAATCGAAGTTTATACAGAAGGACTACAAGCTCCCCGCTTGACTTCCTAATGCTACCCACCAGTAGAACTTACTGACACGACCACGTGCAAGCTCTGAATCCACGGACTCCTTCTTTCTTGGACTCTTCAATCAAGTACAAGCACCCCCGCTTTCTGTACTACAAGTTCCAATGGCAGCAACCTTGTTGATCATCAAGATATAGATAATATTTCTACCTTGAAAATCCTAAGTTTATGTGAAAGAAAGCTCCTCAAGGATCTCACAAGAGATTCACATAAACCGCAAATATGAGCAACAAAAACTTAGAGAGGTTTGGGTACAAAACCCTAGATACAAAAGAGGCACTCTCTTCTCTCTCACAAAAGTCTCAAAAACGTTCTAGGGTTTTCCTTATATATAGGAGTGTTTTACTTGATCCCCAAGACGTTTAAATAGAGTTTGGGCTTAACTGGAACTCTGCAGAAAAATAAATCTGTACGTGGTTCAATCGATCGAGTCTAATTTTCGATCGATCAAGCCTTACAGATTTAGTCCAATAAATCTGCAATCACTCGATTCTAGTTTCACAAATAAACATACTTTGAGCAAGCCTAAACAAGACTAAACAACCTGTTTTGATCATGGTTTGCCAACAATACAAATTAGAGTTCTAAATACATAAATTCCTAAATCTTTAGAACCTAACAAACCTTTTGTTAATTATGTGGATTAATTAAAAATAATTTTATTAGATCAATTTGGTGATCATAGTATTAATCAATTAACCACAAAGTCCACAACTACAAATATAAATCAATTCTAAAGAGTGAAACAATCACATATTTTGATAATGAAGTGAAAAATTAATGAAAAACCAACTCCAAAGGAGGAAAAAAAAAATAAAAAAAAAAAAAACAAACAAACAAACTCTGATGGTACCTCTACTTCTATAAATTAATCCACCATATGAAGCGGAGTTATATAAACTAGTTCAATTAAGGCATCCTTTATACAAATTAGTTCCATTGAGGTTTGCTTTATGAATTACTTTTGCAAATTTTAACGAAATTTGATGACGGGGCAGTTGCCAACAACATTCATTGGCAAAGAATTAAAGAAAAAGACTATTCTATTATAAAATTTGTGCCTTGTAATACATGTGGGTCCGTTTGGATACGACTTATTTTGCTGAAAACGAAAAATACTGTAGTATGAGATAAATACTTTCATGTTGACTCGATGAGCCATGGCTTGAATCACAACTTCTTAGACTTTCCATAGCTTGGAGCTGAGCTAGCACTCAACTAATGACTTGTAGCCTTTCCTCGACTTTCGTATCTCATATATGCATCATCACTCTTATAGTATATGCATCACATAAATGTGTAGGCGTCACATACTATGCAAAAGAAGATGCATATATCTAACTTGAAAGTCACAACTGCCATTTTCAGGAAGAGTTAATGTTGCGAGAATTTTATTTTATTTTATTTTATTTTGGAGAAAAAGGAGAATTTAGTTTAGTGGATTGGTAATATGGCTGTTTAGGTGAACTAATTAGTTGGGGGTGTTTCCGTCATTTTGCTGTAGAATATTCTAGGAAGGAAAAGATTCCATTATGTATTAACAGTTTAACTAAAGACAAGGGATATCTACTCATTTTTAATTATTAAAGAGAGACAGCTCAATTTATAGTTTAGAGTGAGAATTATGAACTCTCCCATAAATAAATAGTGAAAAGTGATTTTTATCTAATATTATTACTTTAATACTAATACATTTATTTGTAACTACTAAATGGGAAACATTATTTACTTCACCTATTTAAAAGATCCATTCTTTAACTTTTTGTCTACAAAAGGTTCATTAGGCCTATGGGGAAAAAAAAGCTGTGATACCTAACTTTTAATTATTAGCAAAACACTTCTAAACTTTTAAATTGATCAATTTACTCCAAAAATTATCCACAATTGGCAAATCAATACATAAGTTAGGCTCCTGCTAGAACACTAACAAAACAGTCACGTGAGACTCACGTGGACTTCGAAAAACCAATTCTAATACATGAATAAGATGCTAGAGGAGAGAGAAACCTTGGGGTCAGATTTAAAGAGGGAGGGAGAGAGCTAGACATGGCAAAACGGGTCAGAATTTTCTGACCCGACCCGACCCGACCTGAAAAATACCCGACCCGAACCCGATTTTTTTGACCCGAAGCAAAAACGGGTTGACCCGTGACCCGACCCGTGTTTTTTGCGGATCAACCCGACCCGACCCGCGACCCGACCCGAACCCGAACCATTTTTTTAAAACTTTTTTTTTTGGTAAAAAAAAAGTAAAACTAAGACAATATTGGTTTAATTGTTTATTGTGAACGTTAAGGAAACAATTGATACATTTACATAATTATATGCAAATTAATTAAAAGATTAATGGTTGAACATTCTGTAATGAGTAAATATTTTTAGATATCAAATAGTAAAGTACATGTCAAGATAATCTAGTTACAGTAGAGTTAAAAACATAGATTTAAAATTGTAGACATGTAAGAAATATTCACAAGTGTGAAAATAGTGAAGCTAAAGTATCAAATTAGCATAAATTATGAATACTTAGACCTATTTTTTAATAATTTATGTCCAAAATAAACAGCTTTTCAAAATAAATTATGATATATCCTAGAGTGTGTGTTGCTTAACAATAATATGATATTCATAAAAGAGACCATGTATGAATAAGTAAGCAATCAAATTTTAAAGTATATCTCAAATTGAAATAGAGTGTCAACCACAACTGATAATAGATTATAAAATTAATTTTCAAGATTGTAAATTTCTTATATATTTTTATTCTTTATCAAATGAGTTATCCAATAAGTCATTTGTAATTTTGTTTTATATTTGGAATGTTGATATTGTGCAGAAATAAAACTTGTGTATTTGTTTTACTTATCTTTGTGTTATTTTGTTTTAGATAGTAATGTTAGGATTTGTATAATTTTAAAATTGTTGAATAAGTATTAATAAGTTTAATTGAGTTCATTCTTGATATAAGTGGTGAATTCAAAATAATGCATTTTACATTAAGTAATTTGTTGCATAACTTTCCAAATGACAGATACATGTTGTTTTTTATATAAAAATTAAATAAAAAAAATTCATGTGAAAAATACGGGTCAACCCGACCCGACCCCACCCGACCCGCAACCCGATTGACCCGAACCCGATTTTGACCCGCTTAAAGTGACCCGTTTTTGACCCGTGACCCGTTTGAATCGTAACCCGATTGACCCGACCCGAACCCGACCCGACCCGCCCGTTTTGTCATGTCTAGAGAGAGCCCATAGAACCAGACTTGTCTCACTGGAGTTGGAATTGAACCATACCAAATTTTAGTACACTCAACTCAAATACCAGCTTTCTTCTGTTGTGTTTATGAAAACCAAATTCAATTAAAGATGTCTTCTTTATGTTCAAGTTCAAGTTCAAGCTCAGGTGAGATTTCGGTGGTGCCCAAAATTGCGAAGGCCATCTCTTCCCTTGTATTGAGATTTGCAAACTCCTCCTCTCCCGAAATTACAACATTACCCTTCTTGTTGGTTCTGATATTACTTCTTCTATCCCTTCCTCTTTCCTCCATTCCCCTCTATTCCATTTCCAACCAACCAAAGACATAGATGGTATCTCCAATGTGACCCGGGTACAACCCGACCCATTTGTGCCATCATTGACCACATCATGAACAAGACCACCCACCATGTGTTCTCCAAATTTGCCATCCCCACTAGTTTTCATCACATCTTGAGCTTTCAGGGCCGCCGTCCACCAACCTTTGTTTGCTTCAATGATAAGCTCTGTTATGGTTTTCTTTCCTTTATTTTTTTATTTTTCACTTTTTATTAGGTTTCTACTATTTGGTTGATGTTGAGTTTGTTTTTTTTTTTTTTGGATGAAGGTTGATGTTGAGTTGATTATGTAGATGGGTGTCTTTCATGTTAATATTATTTGATTTTGCATTTTGTGTTGGGTAAGTTTTCTGCTCTGGCCTAATTGACTTGCATAGGAGTTGGACAGTGAGATCGGCGGTGGGACACAAACTTTGGCTACGGTGAGACAACTCTCTTGTTTGATTCGTTTCCTTTAGAACTCTACTGGTGACTAAGGAATAAAAACAAGCTCTTTTGTACTACTTTAATCGCTAGCCTATAATCCAGCCTAGCAGATTGAAGCAAGGAATCCTAGAGTTCCCAAAGCTTCATTTAGTCGCCTATGGATATCTTGAAAGTAAAAGTACAATATCGATTTGGATGAAACTATAGATGGCTGGTTTGGTTCAATGGGCTCTCTCCCTCTTTCTCTCTAAACTTGACCCTAATGTTTCTCTGCCCTCTAGCATCAGGTTCATGTATTAGATTTGGTTTTTAGGAGTGCACATGAGTTTCACGTGACTGCTCTGTTTTGTTAGTATTCTAATGGGAAACTAACTAATGTATTTATTTGATAGTTGTAAATAGTTTATGGAGTAAATTGACCAATATAAAAATTTAGGAGGTGTCTCAGCTAGTAGTGAAAAGTTTAGGGGGGGTGTTACAACATTTTTCCCTCTATAGGTTGCATAATTGAGAAGATAACACCTTTGTTATTTATTTATTTATTTATTATTTTTAATTTGATAGCTAGGGAGGAAAGGATTTGAACACTAGATGTTCTAGAGTCATTAGGAGATGCCAACTATTAAGGAAAGCGCAGGCTTTAAACTGCCGTAATAGGTCAACCTATTGTGGCAATTCCTAAAAACACTACTATAAAACCAGTTTTATTGTATTGATTTTGTTGTTTGTATCCATAGATTTTATCAAGTTTTTAATGTAACTCCAACATTAAATTCTCAAAGTTGCATCTATTCACGATTAAATGAAAAATTCAAGTGGGTTCCAGTTAGCTCATCTAGTAAAGTCTCAGATGAATGAATAAGAAATTTAGAGTTTAATTTCT
Organism: Quercus suber; assembly: GCF_002906115.3. Taxonomy (NCBI): domain Eukaryota; kingdom Viridiplantae; phylum Streptophyta; class Magnoliopsida; order Fagales; family Fagaceae; genus Quercus; species Quercus suber. The sequence goes on from NW_027070050.1 coordinate 341,085, forward strand.
ACCTTCACCAAAAACTGGTTGGTTTCTTGGTTTGATGATAAAGAGCTATTATAAGGAGTGGACACCATAGGTTGAAACTCTCTAAAAAAAAAAAATGAAAAATTCAAATTTTGTCAATATTTAAACAAACATTGGCTTACACTATTTTGATATGCATTTATGATATTGATAATGTAGTAAAATCTAAATCATTTATATAACTATAAAATATTAGATTTTTAAAAATAGGTAAATTTCAAATTACACTTCTAAAGTTTGGGGATGTTTATTTTACACTCTAAAGTTTCAGAATTTGAATTTTACTCTTTGAAATTCAGGTGTGTTTGGATTTTACACTCTAACGTTTCAGAATATGGATTTTACTTCCTAAAGTTTTGGAGTGTTTGGATTTTACACCCCCAAATTTTGAAATTTCAGGATGTAAAACCCAAATATCTCCAAATTTTAGGGGGTAAAATCCAAACACCCTTAAAATTTTCGGGGTAAAATCCAAATTTTGAAACGTTAAGATGTAAAATCCAAACACCCAAAAATTTCAAAAGGTAAAATCCAAATTCTAAAATTTCAGAGTGTAAAATCCAAATACTTCCAAACTTTTGGGGTATAATTTGCAATTTGCACTTTAAAAATCTATTATAATGTTATTTTAATAACTCTAAAACACTTGCAGATTCCATTTCCACTTCCTTAAATATATTACACTGATTAAGCCAATTGACTATTATTAAAAGGCCCAATCTTTCGCCACAAAATTGAACATTAATTTTCTCCTCATAAAAGAAGAAAAATAAGTGAACATTAATTTAATAGACCAGCCTCTAGTCTTTTCAATATAAATGTTATGGTGAAAGTTTTGATGCATATTAATATGCAACAACTTTTGCATAATGGGTTATGAGGCAGCAAAAAAAAAAGCAGCATATGTCCAAGGGTTCACCTGATCATGACTCTTAAATACATGTTGCTTTCCTTTTGCTGCTATATAACCTATTATGCAGCAAAATTTTTCCCTATTTATCTTTACCTATTTAATGACTCCTTTACTTATCCCAAAAAAAAAAAAGGCAAAGCCAATATGAATCACTTACTTTGCCACAATTAAACTTAACTACCCTCTTGGACACTCTTCTCTATTTGAAATTGATCCATTTCATGATTGAGATAAAAAAAATTACATAATCTTTTTTTTTTTTTTTGAGAATAAAAAAAAATTACATATTCAAAGGTGTAGTGATTGTCATCTCATTTAATGACCATCTGAACATTGTTAGATCTAAAAAAATAATATCTTAACCAAAAAATAGAATCTCTTTATTTCAAGTAAAATGGAGAAGATCTTGTTCCTTTTTTCATCCCAAAAACCCATGCAAGAGGCTAACCCAAGCTGACATCACTGTCTCAAGCCTCAGCATCAATATTCATATGTTCAAATCTTTTACACCAAGCCCCTCTCAAATAGTTTGTTTGGATTTAGGGGGAGGGAGGGAGAGTGAAAGGGAGTAGAGGGAAGTTGGCCGAAAAATAAGCTATTTTTATTTGTCAGCCAACTTTACTTTACTCTCCTCCACTCACCTTCCCTCCCTTTCAATCCAAATAGTCCCTAAGTCTCTCTATCTCTCTGTCTTCCAAGGTTGTAAATTTTGTACCAATTTCAAATACTCTCAAAATGTACTAAATAAATTATTGAGCTGTACTGTGGGTTTCTCAAGTGTTTCAATTGGTATTTTTTTTTAATTTTTATTTTATTTTTTGAGGATAAACGGCAGAAGTGTTTCAATTGGTTTTAATATTTCTACTGATACAAGAAATCCGAAAAAAAATGGGGGTCATAAAACAAGCTATTTGGACTAATATTTTGCGCTAATGTATTTGGGCTTCTAAAATATATGGATTTTAATGTTTATGTTTAGAAATATAAATTATTCTCATAAAAAAGAAGAAGAAATATATATTATTTATTTATAAAACTTGTTGTAACGACCTAATGGTAAATAAGTACTAACCACTATCTAACTATTTTGTTCCCGAGTGCTATTCATCACAAACTGCATGTTTGGCTTTAGCTTTCTTGGAACTCATAAATTTGTCAATAGGTTAGGTAAGTTTCCAATATGTTTAGCTTGCAACTTCGTAAATACACCTGAGATATATTTACAAATAAGCAAAACTAAATGTGTATTAAAATTTTACCACGATTATACATATAATATATATATATATATAATGTTTGTATATTTGAAAATATAAAAAAGCTACTAATAAAATAAATATAAGTTTATTTGAAACAAATGAAAAAAAAAATCATTTATATTGTTATCCATGAAATTCTTAATTTTAGTTTGACTAACCATTATTTATATAATAATAATGGGAAATGCTAATGAATGCCCTTAGGGCATTGGTTAAAAATCCATTTAAAGAAAGTTTTTATAGGAAAAGAAAAAAAAAAATTTAATGTTTTGACAGCTTTTTTTATTTTCCATAAAAGTTGTGTCAAAACTTTCCTAAAATGGATTTTTAACCGATGCCCTAAGGGCACTCGTTAGCATGACTCAATAATAATACCATAAGAAAAATGAATCAATGATGGTGACTTTTTTTAAGGTTTATTAATTTTGATTCTATAGTTTTCACACTTAATAACTCATTTAACACAAAAAATTAAGAAATTTAAATTAGATTCCTTGATTTTTGTAGTGTAGTAAACAGTTGCACCAAAATTAAAAAATAAAGAATTAGATGAGACACACAACATAAAATTAGACTCAAATTTGAGATTTAGATGAATTTTCTTTTAGCTTTGGCCATAAATACATATATATGCTGAGGCTTGCACTGCGTTATAGTCTATAGATCTTGAAAGATCAACGTCTCAGCCAAAAAAAGAAAAAGAAAAAAGAATGATCTTGAAAGGTCAAGGGAGAGTGCAGTCCACCTAAGTAGGTCATATTCACCATCAATTCTATTTACTTTTGGATCACTTGGAGTAAAAGGAAAGTCAATTTATTTTTATATTTCATCTTATTTAGAAATTAAAGAATATTATTGTTACTTTCACAAGGGAGCTGAACAAACTTGGAGAATTAATTGAAAAATCGAACTAGAAAAGTAGCGGGTGTCTCGATTATTGAATCTTATGATAAAAAACCAAGTTAATGTGTATTTATTTTTAAATAATTTAATAGTTACAATAACAAGAGTGAAATTTCAAACCCTACAGGCAATGCCACTGACTAAGTTAAGAAAAACAGATTATTAGTAATAACATAAGTAGTGGTAGTAACAATTGAAAAAAAGAGTTAAAAATTTAACACTTAACAATAAAACGAATAAGAAATTACATTTTTTTCATAAATACAAAAAGGGAAAAATTTTAATTTGTCCTAGAATCTAGAAATCCTTATAGAAGCATTTTAGATGCAGCTAACTAGAATCTTTACCTTCAGCGAGCTTTGAATTCGGTGATTGTCACATCATTTATAGAATAAAACCGCTCACCTGTGATTGATCCCAAACTATTGGTAGGTATTCTAAAAATAAAAGCTGGTTGTTTTGGAGAAGGAAGAGTTGTTTCACAACTTAGCATGAGAAGAACGGCTAACATTGTTGGTCGATCCACTGCATCTTCTTGCACACATAAGAGCCCAATTTGAATGCATCTCAAGACTTCATGGGAAACAAATGAGTCATTTATTGATGAATCAACTATATCCAAGACTCTATCTTCTCTCCATAGTTCCCAAACCTATATGTTTTATAGCATTATTCATAAGGGGCTGTATTATAAATGCAAATGGCAAAGATTGTTGTTTTTCATTACTTACATGCCCTATCAAAGTTAGGGAATCGTGCCTTTGATAAGAACTGTTATTCTTCTTGCCACTAACGATCTCCAATAGTATGACACCAAAACTAAAGACATCTGATTTTGTTGAAAATTTCCCAAATATTGCATACTCTGGTGACATATAACCACTGTATGTGAACAATATTAAAAATAAAGTTAAAGTTTGCATAGTCCTTCATTTTCCATAAGGATGATAACTGTGCAAGGCTTTGTGCACGCAAGCGTGCATGTGTTTGGGTGATACTTACTATGTTCCAACAACTCTAGTTGTCGTGTCTTGAATTTGGTCCCCATTGAATATACGAGCTATCCCGAAATCCGAAATTTTAGGATTCATCTCACCATCTAAGAGAACATTACTAGTTTTAAGATCCCTATGTATGATTTTTAATCTTGAGTCTTGATGAAGATACAAAATCCCACGAGCAATCCCAATGATGATTTCAAAGCGTTTCCCCCAATTAAGCGATGAACTTCTTGTATGATCTACAATAAAATTTAACTCTAGTATACTCAAAATGTGATTAATTAGTGTAAAAATATTTGGTTGTATGTAGTCCAAATATATTCTTTGAACATAAATAATAAAAGAAAATAAAACAGATGAATGCAATCAATTTATAGAAAGAAGACATACCAAAAATGAAGAAGTCCAAGCTTTTGTTGGGCATGTACTCATAAATCAACATCTTTTCTTCCCCCTGAATGCAACAGCCAAAAAGCTTGACAAGATTCCTATGCTGAAGTTTTGCAATCAACAAAACTTCATTTTTGAATTCCTCTATTCCTTGTGCTGAACTGTTGGATAGCCTTTTAATAGCTATTTCTTGTCCATTAGATAATTGACCCTGAATCCATTATCCAAAAGTAAGCTCAGTCATAACAATTACTTCAAAGCAATTGAGTTCAATGCCACAATCTGATTCTTCAATAACTTATGTCTTAGCTTATGTAAATCATTTTCCTGCATTCACACTCACACAAAAATGGAATTTGAAAAAGAAAGGAAAATATGCAACATATTTACGTTAAACGATGTCATTATGAGTTGTAACTGTACCTTAAAAACAGAACCAAAGCCACCTTGCCCTAGTTTGTTGATTGGAGAGAAATTGTCAGTGGCAGCAACTATGCAACCTAGATCAAAGATCAATAAATCTGGATGTCTACTACTCTCCTCTAGCTCATTTCCCTCCAAATAGCCTTTAGTACCGGTAAAATATAATGATTGATTGTGCGATTTTCTTTTCACTGTCCAAAAACATATTGATAAATCGCTCACTATAAATTTGCAATTATGCATTTATATAGCTCATGTAGACTACTAAAATGACTTTTAATTTAATATGTATATATATATATATATATTCCTCCGTGCTTGTGTGAACAATACTGTGGAAGTGATTTTGTTACCTTTTGTTTTCCTCTTCTTCATTAGGCATATATAGGCTATCAAGCATACCAGAAACAATGTCAACATAACAGAAATTATTGGAATAGCCAGCTGCCTCTTGAGGCCAAGAAAACCATTGGACTTCTTTGTGTAAGTTGCTGAAGGACAAAAAAAAACAAAACAAAACAAAAAACAAAACATCAGTCCATGATTTGTAAGGTGAAATAGGCAGAAATGAAAAATTACGAAAAATGCAAGCAAGAGGAGAAGGCCACCTAACTCAGTTGCATCTACACGTACATTTAGATCCCACCTTTCATATGAATTCTCCGAAACGTCAATCAATTCACCATACCATGCCAAACAACTGGTCCCCTTCCCATCAATATTCATGCTTGCAAAAGCTGTGCAAGAGCAATTTCTCAAGCATGCCTGCTCGCACTCTGAGCTACTCATACTCATGTCCATCCTAACTGCATTAAATGAATCAGGACCCTTCAAAAGCTCCACCTTCACAAACCCTTCTCCATTCCCACACATCGACAACCCTAGCTGCTTCTTCACACACCCCTCAGAACCATCTCTGTGATACCAATTCTTCGGAGACTTGGGTTCATACCCTGGCAAACACGTACACTCAAACTTATTAAAACTGTAAGCAGACTCGGGACCACATTTACCGTATGCGCCACAGTGTCTATAGTTGTCACAACGGTATTTAGGTGCTGACCAGAATTCCTTCCATTGAAGATCACCATCATTCCACATAAGGTTCTGGAGCAATCCAGAGTTGTCAACCACTAGTCTAGAAATGATGGAGGGGTCATCGAAAAAGTAGCCGTAAGATAACTCATCTTCGTTGTTAACAGAATAATACTTATAACCCGATGAGGCTGTTGCTGCTGCTGATGATGTGCGCCACGGCCATGGACATGACCGCCAATATAAAATCGAACCCTTATACAAGACGACTTGTGGAGAGCCAGTAGGATTCATCTTATAGAAGGAGTCCCCAGTTCCGGGGTCATCTTTTGACTTCCAAGATGTCAAGAACCTGTCTAACCCAGCCATCCGATTCAACCCAAGCCTCATGCCTGGAAGCAGTGTGTCTGTAGGATGATCAAAGCTTTGCCATATAACCTTTTCGTTATTGCCTTGGACCAATACCAGATTTCCTGAATCTTGAAGCTGTGCAACAGAGGAGGTTGTCCCCTGGACAGACACATTTGTAGACCAAAGAAGACGCTTAGAACTGTCATGGAGGACAAGGTTTCCATAGGGGTTGATGGAGAGAACACCGGAGGAATCAATAATAGGATCATTCCTGTTTGCCACCCACACTATAGTTTGTTTTGCCACTTTGACAAACCAAATACCAAGATACCGGTAGCTAGAATTGCCGGGACTGAAGAAGCCTAAGGCGAAATTATTTTTCTTGGAAATCAAAGACTGGCCATCCTTGATGGATTGGTCTGGTGTTAAGGTGTCAACGGAAGTGCAAAATGGGAAGAAAAGCACGATCAGAATCAATGGCATGACCATGGTTTCAGTATCCATGTTTGTGTGCAGTGGTCTTTCACGAAAAATAATTCATGATTTTCTCTCTCCTTTCTTGTAGTAAGGGCCCGTTTGGATACAGCTGAAAACTGAAAACTGAAAACTGAAAATACTGTAGCAAAATAATTTTTAAATATGTGAATAGTATCGTGGACCTATTTTAATGAAAAAGTTGCTGAAAAGTGAAAATTGTGGTCCGTGAACAGTGCACAAATGTACTGTTTATTGACAAAAGTCAACAAGTGCGGCTACTGTTCATTGAACAGTAGCCACACAGTACCGTAAACAGTACATTTACATTTACAGTTGAAAAGGTGAATTTATACGGCTGAAAGCAAAAAAAAAAAAAAAAAAAAAAGGAAAAACGCAAACGCAAATCGTAAACGCTGAGGCCAAACGGTCTCTAAGGCTTCATGCCCACCCACCACCCCCTCCAAAAAAAAAATTNAATCCTTGCCACCTCTAATACTCTCGCTGCTTTCAGGAAAAACCTGTGCACTGAAATATAAAAGGGTGAGCTGTGAAGCCCAGTAAGGTTTTTAAGCTCCATGGGTCCTTGATAAGAATGCATGTAAATTACATATTTTATGGATATGCCAACTTTGATAAAATAGTCTTCATATTGTTCTTATTGTTCTCAAAATAATTTACGAGCTTTTAGATGAACTACTTCATTTTCCTTTCATATAATAATAAAAGGACAAACATAGTTAGTAACCTTATCTTTGAACAGATTGTAATTACTTTATCATAACTTCTCATTAAACTTATAACACATTCAATATACCTTTCTTATCATCATACTTTTCTTATAATTCCAAATAGCTCAATAGCTCATTTATCATATATATTAGTTAATCCAACTGTAAGTCTGTCACAACTTTGGGAGGCTTCCAGCACAGAGTGCCAGGCATCCAGCACTCCTACAATGCTAGGTAATTCCGGAATCCTATCATAATACATCTTTTCAATCATGGGGGTAGGTTGACATCCTCCACAAGTTGGCTGTTACCAACAAGGGCGGGTACAGCAGAGTCAGTCCCACTTATAATGGCCAATCAGAATTTCCATGGAAATGCCAGTACTATAACCCCCACTGGCTGAGTTCAGATCATAACGATGGAATAACTGAAAACTATATTTTTCTGATAACTTTACTTTTATATAAACGTATCACAATAGTAGCATATCCACTTCATTCTTAAATATCATGTTCGTGATATAAATAATAGCATCAATATGCTAAAATTATTATGTATATAAGATTGAATAACTCACGAATACATATTTTGCTTAACTCATGCTTATACGTAATATCTCTAAATAAAAGCTTTAATGCATAATACTTTTCTAAATAATATCTATACTTATCAAAGACACATATCTCAAATCCCTTACCTGAAAGCCGAAGACGCGAGAGATTGTACAAGAGGAGCTCAAGTGTCCATGTTTTTGTTCTCGTCACCTAAATGAAAAACCAAAACTTATTATTGACAACCTCTTCCTAAGTATTTAAACTTATACCTCAATCATAACCTAACTCTCAAACTCAAGAAAATCTTAATTCCCATCACAATAAGTTCCCCAAAGTATATGATACAATCATCAAACACATTATGCATCCAAACCATAGAGAAACCAAGGCATAAAATTTATATATGCTCCAAACATAACAAAGGATGAACATATTAAATTATAGCTCAAAACATTCACCCTAGCTTCAAAATTAAATCCACAAAGTCCGAGTTATCCTACCCTGTTTACTGCTCATTACAGCAGCAAAAGCCCTATTTGTAAAATACGAATGGGCTGTTCAAACACATCCAAAAGTCATGAAATTTTACATAACTACACCCCTGTATGTCCGGTATATATCATAAAAATTTCGGGGTAAAAATAAACCCATGATTTATTAAAAATCATACAATAAAACGTGTTCAAATCTGTCTTGGCAGAAATTCATGCAACTTAGAAATTATACCATTATTTTTCTACTCATCCAAATACTGTGAGACCACTTCCATAACAACCCTACATGTCTTAGGGTTCATAAAAACTACTCCTAGAATCCTAATTCATAGCAACCGATTTACTACAGAATTTTCTTGTTGTAAACATCATATCTGTTACAGTAACAGCTTCAGCACATGTTCTTTCTAAAATCATCAACAAAAAGCAATAGGTCTTAATTTCATTTGGGTATTTTTATACCTATAGTATACATATTAAAATATGTTAATAAGCATTCAATAGACCACAACATCATCAGCTTTTAAATTACTAAAACAGAATCACAAAGTCAGCTTCTAAAATCAGAACAGAGGATGAAGAAATAGAAATAACAAAACAATTATACTATCCAAAATACACAAAATCAGATGAAGTTTTAATTACTTACCCACAAAACCTTAGGGTTAGGCTCTTAATTTCATCTTTATAGAGAGTTGTCTATGATTTTTGGTGAGAGGGTGAAAGAAAGGTACAGCCGTGTAAGAGCTAAGGAAGAAGAGAGAGAGAAGAAAAGAGCTGGACTTTCTATTCTGCTGCAGCCAAGAAGATAAGATAAGGGTGAAGACTTATGGGGCAGCAAAAGAAGATAAAAGTGGACTTTTTGGGGTGGGAGGTACGTGTGCTTGAGAGAAAGGCTTAGAGAGCTTCCTAGCTCTTTCCTTAAGAGAAAAAGAGGGCAAGTGTGTGACTTTTCTGATTTGTGTGTGTGTACCCGTGGGAATTGCTTCTTGGTTGTTCTAATGGCTTGAGAAAAGTCAAGGAAAGTGGCTCTTGGTGATTGCATGGCCGGCCAAGTCTTGGCCTTTTGATTTGTCAACATGCATGATCCTTTTAACCTTACTTGTATTGAATTCTCATTGGTTGCATGGGAGTGAAATTTCCACAATCACAATTCATGCATCATATGTCTAATTAGAACACCAACTATGCATCTTACTAAGTATATATTATAATGCAACTAGCCATTTCAATTATTCATAATCTTTTAAAAAAATCAAAGTTTCATGTACTTAAAAGTAATTAAAATAATAACATGCATATAAGCCATAAAATTAAATATGCAATTAAGGTGTTACACAAGGATCCATAGTCAAAAAGTTATTGGCCTTTACGAGAGAAAAAAAAAAAAAAAAATTTGTTGTGTGGCTCTTTGTTTACAACATATCCACATGAGGACAACATGTGGCTCTTGTCTTCCTTTCAATTGCTACACCACGATAAGGGAGGCAAGTCTTGGTCTTCAATGGTATTGTTTCTTCTCTTTTAGTTTCACTACATTTTTCTTTTTCTTTTTCTTTCCTTCATTTTCTCTCAGATCCCATCTCTTTCTCTGTATTTTTCTTTCTTTCTTTCTTTCCCTCAATAGATGGGGACCACTGAAATCAAAGAGAACTCAAGCACAAAATGGGGATGGCTTCAAGGAACACCCGATCATGAACCACGCTTGGCCGACGCACCCATTTCAAGGACCCTCCTGTTGTCGACAACAAATAGTTGTTCAACTTTGAACAGTTTTGGGCCGAGATTCACAACTATTTAAACCCATATCGATTTCTTTTTAAAAAATATTTAAGTCATAATTTTTTTTATTGATTATATGTTCTGGGTTTGTTCTAGTAACATCTGAAATTTGTATGAGTTGTAATTTTTGTAAGAGGATTTTTTTTAATGAGATTTTTTTGTAAGAGTTTTTTTGGTGGTAGAGTGTTGTTTTCGGTTAACTTGTTTGAGTTGTGTAACCTGTGTTTCAACTTTCGAGTAGTTTAGTCTTCTCAGAAAAATATAATTTGCTATATGCTTTTCTCTTCTTCCCATAAAAGTCATTACTATCTTGTGAAAAAGCAAAACAAAATTAATAAACTATTCTCTTATATGTATGGTTAATGTGTGCCCTAAGAGTTTGTTTAGTGGTAGAGTGTTGTTTTCGGTTAACTTGTTTGAGTTGTGTAACTTGTGTTTCAACTTTCGAGTAGTTTAGTCTTCTCAGAAAAATAAAATTTGCCATATGCTTTTCTCTTCTTCCCATAAAAGTCATTACTATCTTGTGAAAAAGCAAAACAAAATTAATAAACTATTCTCTTATTGTATGGTTATGGGCACATATTAATTGACCCAATTACAAAATCCATGTGTTTTATAAAATTGATGCTTGAATGCCTCCGGACTCTTTGTTTGAAAAAGGAGAGGCGTGTAGTCCCAAAAGAAACAATTCGTCAGCGATACGGACACTGGCGGCTTTAGAATTTTTTTTAGGGGGATCATTAAGAAACTTAAATTAAGCAAAAATTTAATTAAAAAAAAAAAACTTGAATATTTGAATTATCGAAAAAAAAAACACACAAATACATAAAATTTTACAATTTTCTCATACAAGTTTTCATATTTTAATATCATCTCATAATAGTTTATTATCAGTTTTCATTATCTATTATCAATGTAAGTATGACTATTTTATTTTTTTAAGTTTGTATATATTTTTGTTTTTATGAAATTGTGGTTATATATTTGTCATTTTTTTATAAAAATATAAATAATCTATATGAAAAAAAACTCAACTCCACTTACACTATATAGAGAGTATTAGAGGTGGCAAGGATTCTGTGTTTTCTCGTTTGTTAGAATGTAGAGTTTTTGTTGTATAGTAGTTTAGCTTTTTTGATGTATAGGAGGAATCAAGATGTACTTGATCCTCGAGCACAGTTGTAATTCAGAACCTTAGTCTGTTTTGAACCCCAGTTGTATGTTTTTGGGGTTAGGTTTGTAATAATAGTTTTGCTAAACGATTAGCTATGTAATATTTGCACGAATACCCTAAGTTTCAACCAGGTGATAACCTTCCAAGTTCGAAGGAAATGAAATATTCAGGATCTTCATCATTTTTGTATATTATGATTTTAATACTTGAAATTAAGCATGTATTCAAGTAACAAATTATTGTTAAGCCCCTTATGTTTAGGTTGGTTCATGTTAGTATTGAGGTAAACTTGATATTAACATGTCGGTCATGCTCTAAATAGGTTTGGGTCATGACACCTTGGCTCCTTGCTACAAACAATTATCTAAGTTTAATGATTAAATAATGCTAACTATATTGAAATTTATTGTGAAATTTATTATAAGTATTTTTTTTTGAAGAAAAATTTATTATAAGTATCAATTGTATCTATTATTCACGTCGTTTTTATTCTGTCACGTGACATTATTTTATTGGACAAACTAAACACGTGTAACATTATTTTGTGACACTTAGTGGAAAAGTATAAATGAAGAGGCTACTGATGTAAACAATATATATATCTTTAAGAGGTGAAATCAAAATTTTAAAACTCTAGGAAAAATAAAGATCACATCAATAAAATCTTTAAATTTCAAGTTTTTATTGAATGTGAATTTTGACAAATACACATTCGCACTACATTTTTTTTCTTATAACCTCTATGCTTGTAACATTTCAAGATGATATGAGGTCAATATGTATCATGACAATAAAATCTTGTTTCTTGCAACAATGACCAATTCCTTTTGAGTCCGCAATTTTTTATTTGTATATGTGATGGCACGAGCTTGAGTCATTGCATTTTTTTTTGGGTCCTGTACCACTAACCTTTATCAAAGTAAGTATGTGAGAGGCCCCACCCTTAGTCCACCAACTTTTTGTTGGGACAAACCCGCTATATTTTCCCATAGATTTAGGGTTTTACATGGAGTTGACATTTATTTTATTTAAATAGTAAAAATAATAAAATCCAAAATGAATGAAATAAAAATATTTTATTGATTAGTAGTGGGTTAGAGGTGTTAGAGATTTAGTGTCCTAAGACAATAAAACATAAATAGTCATTTTTAAAATTATTTTAAGTTTAAAAATAGTACCTCGCTATTTTGTGTTTCCAATGTCTACTAGTTCAATTAAGTCATCCTTTATACACTAATGACTGCTTAATAACAAGAAAAGATTGTCTAAGAGTTTCTCTGAGATAGGGGGAGGCCACTCCAAACCCTAGCCGCCGCAGTAGAAAGTTGTGCCTACCCTAGGGTTAGGCTTTTCTTTGTTTTCCTCGCTGGTTTTAGATCACGAGTGTGAGTGTTTTGCCTAGTGTTTCCTGGCTCTTGAGACTTCATGGAGGACTTATCAATACGATGGAAAAAACTCTCATTGTTAGAGGAAGAGGGGTGTGAGTACAGTGGGATTACGGATGATATGATAAGGGGCAAGACCATAGCGGCGAAATTCTTTACTCGTTGTCTGTTAAACATGGAAGCTATTGCACGTACGTTCAAACTTCTGTGGCAAACGAAGAAGGGTTTTGAGGTGAAGGATATGGGGAATCATGTGGTTCTTTTTGTCTTCTTTGAGAAAGCAGATGCGGATAGGGTGTTAATGGGTGAACCTTGGTGTTATGACAAGTATCTAGTATCACTATGTAGATTAGAGAGGAGTGTTGCTGTACGGGATCTGGGCTTTGACAAAACGTTCTTTTGGGTGCAGTTACACGATTTACCAGTGGGAGAGATGAATCAGGAGGCTGCAGCAAGAATTGGTGAGGTTATTGGTGAAGTTCAGAAAGGGTATAGAGAGTGGGGTAACCACTATGGTAGCAGTTTCATGCGGATTAGAGTTAAGGTTGACACTTCCAAACCACTTTGTCGAGGACAAAAGATTAGGTTGCAGGAAGGGAAGGTTGGTTGGATAAGTTTTAAATATGAACGTCTGCCAAACATGTGTTATTGGTGTAGTAGATTGACCCACAGTGATAAAGATTGCGAGATCTAGACCGGAAGCAATGGTTCCTTAACCGAAGAGGATAGACAATATGGCACATGGCTTCAAGCTCCAACGTTGAATAGCAGAAAGTGTGCAGTGGTTAGAGTAGAGGGCGTGGATGATTATTCAAGGGAGCACGATGGACAGGAAAGTCAAAAAACCAGGGAAAGGAGCACCGTTGGTCAGACAGAGAAGGAGGGTGGCGAAACGGCTCACGGTGGAGAGGCAGTTACTCCGATATTCCAGCCAAGCATTAATCACGAGTCCGAGATTTTAGGAGTTTCAAATGATAAGGCATATATCTCGGTTAGGGAGGTTGAGTTCTAGGATATTCTGAATGACATTGATTCAAATATCTCTAAGTTTGACTCAATGGTGGGAGGTCCAAGCATTAAAGGGCCTAGTGGGAAAGTGGATAGGGTAGTGGGCCAAAATATCCTCAGCTCTACAGAGGGGCCCGACAAAGATAATATAGAGGTAATGGGCCAGGAGTGTAGGCCACAAGAACTAGAAATGAAGGGTCGTGGTTGGAAAAGATTAGTCCAAGAAAGATAGCCCAGTGAAGTCCAAATAACTCCTATGCAGAAAAAAAGATCATGCAGAGATGTAGACGAAGTGCAACATATTTCTTCCCCAGGAAAGAAATGCTGTGTCACCACAAACAATCAATTTACAACGGTGGAGGCTGCAAGGCAACCCCGTCGAGAACAATGAGTTGCATCGCCTGGAACTGTCGTGGGCTTAGGAACCCACGGACAGTGGAGGAGCTCGAAGAACCCATTCAAGCATAAGATCCCCTATTGGTCTTTTTATCAGAGACCTGGTTTGAGAAGAAGGATCAATTAGAAAGGTTACGGTGTAGGGTGAAATATGCTGGCCTTTTCATTTTTCCTAGTCAGGTAAGGAGTGGTGGTTTGGCACTTTTATGGAAGACAAACAATACAGTGTGGGTTGACAGTTTCTAAAAAAATCACATCGATGTAGTAGTGAATGGTGGTACAGCTGAAGCTTGGCGTTTTACCGGATTTTATGGGGAGCCGGATACTAACTACAGGGATGAATCTTGGGGTATGCTTCATATGTTACGAGCTAAACCACATCTGCTTTGGTGTTGCATGGGCGACTTCAACGAAATCCTCCATACTGATGAGAAGCGAGGAGGAAGAGTCAGATCGAGTATACAAATGGAGGCCTTCAGAGATGCTCTTGATTTCTGTGGTTTTGTTGATCTGGGTCATATTGGGCCGGAATTTACTTGGCAAGGATGACGACACGATTATGTCATTTGGGAACGCCTGGATAGAGGCGTGGCAAATTATGATTGGGTTTCAAGATTTCCAGCAGCCACTGTTAGACATCTCCATTGCCACTCATCTGATCATCACCCTATAAGTTTGGTTTTTAATTCGAATAACGAGTCTCAACGGTGGTTTCGCAAGCCTTTTCGCTTCAAAGAGATGTGGCTTAGTGATAGTGGATGTAGTGATACGGTGTTGAGAGCTTGGCAAATTCAACAAGAGGGCTCACCAATGTTTAAAGTAGCAAAGAAGCTGAAGAAGTGTAAGAAAATGCTGAAGTCCTGGAGTAAAGAACACTTTGGCAGTGTTAAAAAATCAGATAGCCAAGAAGAAAGAGGCCTTATGGAAGGCAGAGGATGCTGCGGCTAGGGGTGGTAGTTATGAGGTGGTGACTCAGCTTTACTGTGAGCTAAATATTTTGCTTGACAAGGAGAGCAAGATGTGGAGACAATGATCCAGAATCCAATGGGTAGCTCAAGGTGACAAGAACACAAAATATTTTCATGGGGTGGAAACTCAAAGAAAAAGAAAAATTTTAATAAAAGGAGTTAGAGATTTGGAAGGACAATGGCAGACAGAAGATGAGGTGATCTCTAGTGTTTTTGTGGATTTCTATACTAAGCTCTTTTCCTCTTCAGGGGTTACAGATATTGACCGTGTATTGGAAGGAGTTCAAAAGGTGGTGACGGATGATATGAATGGTGAGTTGCTAAAACCATATAGCAGGGAAGAAGTGGATGTTGCTATTAAACAAATGGCACCCTCTAAGGCACCGGGGCCGGATGGGATGCCCCCTCTTTTCTACTAGTCCTTTTGGTAACACATTGGTGGAGAAGTGGCCAAAGCTGTCCTCTCATGCTTGCATTCGGGTAAACTTCTTAAGTTTATAAACCATACTTTCATTACCTTGATCCCTAAGGTTAGCAATCCTGAAAATGTTACTGAATATAGGCCCAAAAGCCTATGTAATGTCATTTATAAAATTCTCAGTAAAGTTATTGCTAATAGACTTAAGCCCATTCTTAATTCTATAGTGTCAGAAGCTCAAAGTGCCTTTACTCCAGATAGACTTATAACAGATAATATCTTGATTGCTTTTGAGTCCTTGCACTATATGAAAACCCAATGTTCAAGAAAAGAAGGTTATATGGCCTTGAAACTGGATATGAGTAAGGCTTACAATAGGGTGGAGTGGCTTTTTTTGGAAAAAATCTTTGTAAGGATGGGTTTTCAGGAATCATTAGTAGCTTTGATTATGGAATGTGTGTCAACTGTTACCTACTCAATCCTAATTAATGGTGAACCTAAAAGATTTATAAAACCATCAAGAGGGTTGAGGCAAGGAGATTCGCTTTCTCCTTTTCTTTTCCTATTTTGTGTGGAAGGTCTTAATGCACGCTTAAATAAGGCATCGGATGAGGGGGAGATAAAAAGGCTAGCTTTGTGTCGTAGAGGCCCAAAAATTACTCACCTTTTCTTTGCAGATGATTGTCTCCTCTTTTGCAGATCCAAGACAGTTAAGTGTGCCAAAATTCAACAACTTTTGGAGTGGTATGAGGTAGCTTCTGGTTAACAAGTGAACAAGGAAAAAAACCACCCTATTTTTTAGCAGAAACACATTGGAGGAAGTGCAGGAAGAAATCAAGGTTTTGTTGGGAGTTCCAGCCATTAAACACTATGAGAAGTACTTGGGTTTACCATCCTTTGTTGGTAGACAGAAAAAAGTGTGCTTCAACCAGATCAAGGAACGAATTTGGTCCAAAATGCAAGGGTGGAAAGAAAGGCTACTCTCCCAAGTTGGCAAGGAAGTCATGATAAAAGCAGTTATCCAATCTATCCCCACTTATTCCATGAGTGTGTTCCGCCTACCGGTGGGGTTAGTAAAAGATATTGAGGCTATGATACGTAAATTTTGGTGGGGTAATCAAGGCAATGGGAAGAAGATGCAATGGGTTAAATGGTCTACCTTATGCTCCCCAAAGTCTCTTGGTGGGATGGGATTTCGTGATCTTAGAGATTTAAACGATGCTCTCCTAGGGAAACAGGTGTGGAGGATGTATCATGAGAAGGACACCTTGCTCTATAGGGTTTTCCAACCTAAGTATTTCCCCAATGGAAGCATATTTGATGCGAAACTCACTCCTCGCTGTTCCTTTGACTGGAAGAGTATTTTGCAAGCTAGAGCAGTGATTTGCAAGGGAGCTAGGTGGCGGATAGGTAATGGCACCACAATTGACATTTGGGGTCATAGGTGGATTGATGATACGGATAGTGGACTTATAGTTTCACCACAGAGAGATCTCTCCTCGAAGTGTGTTCATGTCTTATTTATCCCTGGCACACGACTCTGGAACGAAGAATTAATAGATAGAAATTTTATTCCATCGGAGGCGAACTGCATCAAGAGTATCCCGGTGAGTATTCATGCTTCTGACGATCTGCTTATATGGCCTCAATCCCCAGATGGATCCTATACGATGAGGAGTGCTTACAGAATGTTAGCCATGGCCTCTCACAATGCACGGCGTCGTACTTCCAATCCAGATGCCTCAAAGATGTTATGGAAGGGTATTTGGAAGTTGCAAGTTCCAAATAAGGTTAGGCATTTCATGTGGCGGGCTTCAGGTGAGGCTCTACCTACCTGGTCAAATCTTAAGTATAGGCATGTGCTTGTAGATGGTACTTGTAATCTATGTGAAGACCACCCCGAGGATGCCATGCATTGTCTATAGATGTGTGACTACGTCAAGTGCATTTGGCTCTCTGACCCCACATTTAATTTTCCCAGAGCTAAACACTTTAATAATTTCGGTGATCTAGTCTTGTTTGTACTATCAGTAGCGACATCGAATACGGTGGCCTTATTTGCCATGGTGGTGTGGTGCATATGGGTTAGACGTAACAAGCTTAGGGAGGGTCAACAGGTATGGGATGTGGGTGTTACCATTCAGAGGGCTCGAGACCTGCTGCAGGAATTCCAAGATGTCAACTCTCATCATCACTGATCTGTCATCACACGGGTAGCGACGAAGTGGAAGCCACCTTTTCAGGGTTTGTACAAGATCAACTTCGACGGTGCGGTATTTGCCAACTTAGGTTGGGCAGGCCTGGGAGTGGTTATTAAGGACTCTGACGGAAATATACTTGCTGCCCTCAGTCAGAGAATCCGCCTTCCAAGCTCAGTAGACATGGTTGAGGCCTTGGCTGCGAGACGTGCTCTCACATTTGCGCAAGAAATCAGTATTTTTTGAGCTGAGGTGGAAGGGGACTCCTTGAACGTAGTCTCAGAAATTAAGAATCCTAGACTGAATAGGTCCTAGTTGGGTCATATTATCCTAGATATACAAAATGTTTGTCAATGTATGCATTTCTGTCATTTTATTCATGTTCGCAGGGGGGGCAATAGATTAGCCCATGCCCTTGCTAAGAGAGCAGTTCTAGCTGCGGATACTGATGTGTGGTTAGAAAAGCTACCACCTGATTTGAATGATGTACTCCAGTCATATTTTCATTAATAATATTGACTTACCTGTTTCTCAAAAAAAAAAAAAAAGTCATCCTTTATACAAATTAGTTCCATTGAGGTTTGCTTTATGAATTACTTTTGCAACTTTTAACGAAATTTGATGACAAGGCAGTTGCCAACAACATTCATTGGCAAAGAATTAAAGAAAAAGACTAATCTATTATAAAATTTGTGCCTTGTAATACATAAAGTCACAAACCCAAATGAGAATTAAAGAAGAAAATTAGAGAGAGAACCAAATCTTGGGGTCCACCTATCTTTTTTTTTTTTTACAAGATAGAATTTCTACTCTAGCTTAATCTAAGTGTATATGTGTGTGAAACTCTCTTCTGAAGGCCCTTGCTCCACACACCCCACAAGCATTTATATTTGTGGAGTGACTACCACACCAAGGGTGCATGATGGTCACTGATATCTCGTCCCACCATCTCCCCACATTTTCTCTATTAGTGTCACTGACCAATTACTGAGTGTTGGGCAAGTGTGAAAGATCAGCCAAATAAAATTCATCACTAGCCAACAACTGAGCCTCTTTTCATAGATGTCAAGCACTTTCGACAACTTCTCTTCATTCTACCTAAAAACTACTTTGTCTTGCTTGATATTCATTCAAGGCGCGAATGCAAGTTGAAACGCCTGTTGGGTCCCAAATAATATTATTACAAATATAAGCAATCCAAAATAACAATTACACACAAGAACACAAAATTTACGTGGAAAAACCTTTCTCTTTGAAGGGAAAAATCATGGGACAAACTCCGAATAATTTCACTATGATCAAATCAATTACAATAATTCTTGTGTATGTCTCTCGGCTAAAGAAAAATCTCTCTTATTTTTCTTTGCTTTCTCACACACACTAATTATCTCTTTCATATGCGACAACACTTTGCTCTCTCATTTTTATTTTCTTCTCCTTGCACAACTCTCTCGTGGTTGTCTTCTTTTTCTCTAAGTTGCTCCCTCTTGGCTGCTATCTCTTCTTTTTCTTTCTTGTACGGCTTTCTCTTTCTTTGCTCTTGCACATACTCTCTTTGTGTCTTCTTAAAGGCAGTAGTACCTTGCTATCTACTTCCTCTTGTGTTCCTCCCAAGCGAAAATCCCTTTTCTCTCTCTTGGTTTCACACTCTATTTTCCCTCTCCCCATAGGGAGGACCCTTGGGCCAAAGATATCAAATTCTTTGTAGCATAGTTTATTTATAAGACTCTTTTGCTATTCCCTCTTAGACTTAGAATACATTACCGCTTTAACAAGGAATAGACTTTCTTCCACACCAAAGAATAGTCTTTCCTTCTACAACAAGGAAACCTAAATTAATTTTCCCTTCTTCAACTAGGAAACCTAATTGACTTTCTAAGTCACAATTGGAATTTGAGGCAATTTCCAAACAATCTCCACCTTGACTCAAATTGCACCAGCTATCCTCAACTATCTTCTTTCCTCTTGGGATAGCTCATACCTTAATCAAGTAGTCCTCTTTTCATCTTGGAATAGCTCCACCTTAATCAAAGCAATCCCTTCTCTTCCATCTTAATTCACATAAAGAGTCATCCACTAAATTAACCAAGCTCTAATACCACTGTTGGTCTTTTCTTTCACAACATTGTGCGCAATTGATTTTAACAGAATTAATCGAATAACTCCCAATACCTTTTTATCAAGGAGGTTCCATTCTTCATCCTTCATAGTATTAGGTTTCTTCCCCAAAAGAGACAGATGCAACTTCTTCCCATAGAGATAATCTCCAATCTGCATCCTCCAATATCCAAAATATGTTCCATCAAACTTTTCAATTCCTAAAGTCTTACCTTCTTCTCCAGCCATCGCTTCTACTCTAACCTTAACTCTGATACCACTTGTTGGGTCCCAAATAATATTATCACAAATATTAGTTATCCAAAATAACAATCACACACAATAACACAAAATTTACATGGAAAACTCTTTCTCTTTGAAAGGAAAAACCACAGGACAAACTCCGAATAATTTCACTATTATCAAATTAATTAAAATAATTCTTGTGTATGTCTCACAGCTAAAGAAAATCTCTTTTGTTTTTCTTTGCTTTCACACACACACTAATTATTTCTTTCAAAGGTGGCGACACTTTGCTCTCTCCTTTTTATTTTCTTCTCCACGCACAGCTCTCTCTTAGCGGTCTTCTTTTTCTTTAAGCGACTCCCTCTTGGCTGTTCTCTCTTCTTTTTCTTTCTTGCGCGTCTTCCTCTTTCTTTACTCTTGCACATACTCTCTTTGTGTCTTCTCAAAGGTGGTAGTACCTTGCTCTCTCCTTCTTCTTGTGTTCTATTAGGACATATGTGGAACTTGTTAGAACATATGTCATGTAGTATTGGCTAATCCTTTGACAAAACGCACTTTACGTGTAATTAGGTAGATCTAAGATGGGTTTAGTACTTCAAAGAACAAGAGTTGAAGTCTAGTATTGAAGTCATGCAAATCTGTCCAAGAAACAAGTGAAGAAGGGTAGTTCATTAAAGCTGGATAGATTCCTGACAGATATCTCAACAGATGTATCTATCGAGATCTTGATAGATAGCTCTACAGCTGTATCTATCAAGAATTACGAAATTTAGATTTTCAGATCTGCTTTTTGGCCCATACTGACATGTATGTATAGGGTTTCTTTTCTCACAAACCTAGACATATATAAGGCTTATTTTAAAGGCCGTCACACATGAGAATACAAGGGGAACACATGCAAAAAGTGACTGAGTACCTTATTGTCTCTGAAAGAAGCTACTACGTCTTTGTGCCTTAGGGTTTTGTAACCAAGTGCTTCTTGATCTTCATTGTTGATGAAATAAAGAACTTTGCAGCCGACAATCTTCCTCAAGTTGGTGTTTTAATTACGTACTGGGAGCCGTCCATCTTTGCTTAGTCACGTACTGGGATCCGTGCAAAAATGGTGGCGTTCATATATTGAAGAGTTTAAAGGTTTTAAAGCAGCAAAAGGTTTCTGCTGTAAGTTCATCTGCTGGGATTGTAGAATTTAGGGACAAAAGTTTTGTACTAGATCTGAAACTTCTCTTTAGTATAGTGGATTGTTTTTTTGGAAGATTTCCCCCTAGGTTTTTTACTGTGAAACTTGTTTGTTTTATTGGTTTTCCTGGGTTATCATATCTTCTCTTATTTAATTTTTCGTTATGCATGATATTGAGATGATATTGATGTTTGTTTGTTTTAACAAGGGTCCTCCATATGGGGAGAGGGAAAATAGAGTGTGAAACCAAGAGAGAGATAAGGATTATTTTAAGAGTCATCACAAGGATGCAAGGTGATGCAAAGTGGTTATACATGCATATTGTGACCAAAGACAGAAATTTCTCTAGTTTATCATATTCTTTATAAAAGTTACTGTGTCTTTATGCTAAGAGTTTTGTGACCAAGGAGCTTCCTGATCTTTATTATTGGATGAACTGAAGAACTTTGCAGCCAACATCTTCCTCATGTTGGTGTGTTAGTCACGTACTGAGATCCGTGCATCATTGGTTAGTCATGTACTAGGATTCGTGCATTGAATGGAGAGATTACTGCTACAATACAAGTCCAATTGGATATTGGGGTAAGGGTTCAACTGTAGGTTGGTATTAGATACTGAGATTCCTTTTACTTGTAACCGTTTATTATTGATAATAGTAGATTCTAGGGAGTTGTGACCTTTAATTCACCCAATGAGGTTTTGTCTCAGTGGTTTTCTCCATTCGTAAACAAATCACCTGTGTCAAATTTATTTTTCATTTCATTTAGTTATTTAGTAATTTGTTTGTACTACCACGCTATTGCATGTTAAATTGACTTAATTAATTAACTTGGATAATTAATTAATTATTTTACCAAAGGGGTCAATTCATTTTTGGTCTATCATATAATATTGTACATTTTACATGAACAATAAATATAAACTAATAATTGTTCTTTTCACATTAAAATATATTTGCTACTAATATATATATTCTTCTCAAAGGTGGTAGTACCTTGCTCTCTCCTTCTTCTTGTGTTCTATTAGGACATATGTGGAACTTGTTAGAACATATGTCATGTAGTATTGGCTAATCCTTTGACAAAACGCACTTTACGTGTAATTAGGTAGATCTAAGATGGGTTTAGTACTTCAAAGAACAAGAGTTGAAGTCTAGTATTGAAGTCATGCAAATCTGTCCAAGAAACAAGTGAAGAAGGGTAGTTCATTAAAGCTGGATAGATTCCTGACAGATATCTCAACAGATGTATCTATCGAGATCTTGATAGATAGCTCTACAGCTGTATCTATCAAGAATTACGAAATTTAGATTTTCAGATCTGCTTTTTGGCCCATACTGACATGTATGTATAGGGTTTCTTTTCTCACAAACCTAGACATATATAAGGCTTATTTTAAAGGCCGTCACACATGAGAATACAAGGGGAACACATGCAAAAAGTGACTGAGTACCTTATTGTCTCTGAAAGAAGCTACTACGTCTTTGTGCCTTAGGGTTTTGTAACCAAGTGCTTCTTGATCTTCATTGTTGATGAAATAAAGAACTTTGCAGCCGACAATCTTCCTCAAGTTGGTGTTTTAATTACGTACTGGGAGCCGTCCATCTTTGCTTAGTCACGTACTGGGATCCGTGCAAAAATGGTGGCGTTCATATATTGAAGAGTTTAAAGGTTTTAAAGCAACAAAAGGTTTCTGCTGTAAGTTCATCTGCTGGGATTGTAGAGTTTAGGGACAAAAGTTTTGTACTAGATCTGAAACTTCTCTTTAGTATAGTGGATTGTTTTTTTGGAAGATTTCCCCCTAGGTTTTTTACTGTGAAACTTGTTTGTTTTATTGTGACCAAAGACAGAAATTTCTCTAGTTTATCATATTCTTTATAAAAGTTACTGTGTCTTTATGCTAAGAGTTTTGTGACCAAGGAGCTTCTTGATCTTTATTATTGGATGAACTGAAGAACTTTGCAGCCAACATCTTCCTCATGTTGGTGTGTTAGTCACGTACTGAGATCCGTGCATCATTGGTTAGTCATGTACTAGGATTCGTGCATTGAACGGAGAGATTACTGCTACAATACAAGTCCAATTGGATATTGGGGTAAGGGTTCAACTGTAGATTGGTATTAGATACTGAGATTCCTTTTACTTGTAACCATTTATTATTGATAATAGTGGATTCTAGGGAGTGGTGACCTTTAATTCACCCAATGAGGTTTTGTCTCGGTGGTTTTCTCCATTTGTAAACAAATCACCTGTGTCAAATTTATTTTTCATTTCATTTAGTTATTTAGTAATTTGTTTGTACTACCACGCTATTGCATGTTAAATTGACTTAATTAATTAACTTGGATAATTAATTAATTATTTTACCAAAGGGGTCAATTCATTTTTGGTCTATCATATAATATTGTACATTTTACATGAACAATAAATATAAACTAATAATTGTTCTTTTCACATTAAAATATATTTGCTACTAATATATATATTGAGAACGAACCAGGGAACTAAGCCAACATTGCAAATGGAGGCCCACCAAGATATTATGAACAATTTATGCAATTTTCTAACAACGAGCATAAATACTTTTTAAATATGCTAGCCTAAGATCTTCCTACCTATAAGGTGGTGCTTCTCTATAGGACTGTTGAATTTCACACAACAGAATTAAAATAAAATAAAAATAGAGTGCAAGATAAAGAGAGAAAATCCTATGCGAGAGAAGGAGATCAAAAAAAAAAAAAAAAACTAAAATTTGTTGTTGCTAGGATTTGAACTCTGGTGCTAACTCATTAAATGGGATGAGTTCATTAAATCAGGCACATGTTTTCATTGGCTTTTAAAAGCTAGAAACTGAAAATAATATTTTGCCTATTTTCAATTTCTTTCACAAATTGAGTTTTGAGAACATTTTTTGTTTTCTATCCATTTTAGGTTGCCAAACAAATTTTTTAGTCTCAAAAATATAAAATTGTTTTTGGAAGCTAAAAATAAGCAAAAAAAAAAAAAATAGTTACCAAACATACCCTTAACATTCATTGGTCTCCAATGTAATAATTTTTTCCAATCCGCACCATTATCAAAACGACATCATTTTAGAAAATAACAACGAGATTGGATAAAACTAGATGAAAGGTCAGTAAAATTACCACCAAAAAAGAAAATCAACTTAAAGGATTAAATTAAAAAATAAGTCAAAATTAGGGATTCTTAATTAAATTTAACCATATGGTTTCATTAACCATGCAATATAAACAATATTATCTTTCTAAAAAAGAATTAAATTTAATACAATTATGTTTAAATATGGTTGAGAAACCAAATATACTACGCTTAAAACATTGTACCTAAGTTATGTCCTTCCTAATATAATTTTAATTTTAACACAAAACCCTTACTTGAGTAAGTAATTGGTAGTTTAATGAGATTAGCAAATTTGCGGCCAAGACCATGGGTTTGAAATTTGGTTATGGAATCTTGAGTTACCATGGCAGGGCAAACCATCTCAGCCAACTTAGTAGCTTGAATCCCAATGTTTGGGCTGCTCAGCCTGTTCTTCAGCTAATCTCAGTCTAGCAAATCTTTTACTAATTGATAATACTAGATTTTACAAACAAGTACAAATTGAGCCATTTACTAGCAAGTAGTGCTACTGTTTTTACTACATTGAACTCAAAAATTGATGCATTATCATTATAAAGAAACAGTTTAAATATTTAGTTATGAGATTGTTGAAACCTATTAACCATGTAAGGGCACAAGAAAAATTACAGCCCAAGCCCACAAAGAATTTTGAGGCCCTGGTCTTTGGATTGAGCCCACAAACAACTGTAGGTTTGATTAAGTTTAAGTCCAAGGCTGAAGATCCAAGCAAGAGTAGAAAAGATTACTGTAAAGTAATTTATATTATTGATTCCCACTGATCAGCCCGAGGATGGATATTTATACAAAAGTTCTACACAAGTCTTAAGCTTTTTTCTATTTTTCTTACTATTCCAATTCTTGTCTTTTGGTAATGTTCTCTCAGAAAAATCTCAAGAAAGAGAAAAGGATACTTTAACTAGGAAGTTCCCCTCCCTTATATACCCTCTTTCCTTTCCATTCTAATGAATAGTACTGTGAGACCCATTTTTAATATTTTTTTCTGAATAAAGTGGTTGTGGGTCCCATGAACAGTGCGTAAATAGTGTGTGAATAGTGAAATTTGTCTACCTGAAACGCATGAAAGAAAAAAAAAAGAAAAGAAGAAGAAGAAGAGGAAAACACAAAATTGAAAACGCAGACGCAGTAAACGTGCTATCCAAATAGTCACTTAATTTACCCAAGGCTTGTTACTTGAGGAGTCGAACAAGGCCAATGTTCCGTTTAACACTTAAACAATTTCAAATAAGTCATTGCGTTTTGACTTTCCACTATAACAATAAGTAAATGAACAAGAAATGAACAAAAAACTTTCATATTATTAATAATAATAACATCATAGGCTATTTACATTCCACAAGTGTAGGATTGCATTCTCATCTAAATCTTCCAAGTAATAATCTCCAATGCCCACCACTGATGTTATTCGGTAAGGGCCTTCCCAGTTGGGGCCTAATTTTCCCCATACTGGATTTTTCACCATGCCTACTACTTAGGACCAAATTCCCCGGGCTTAGCAGCCTCAACTTTACTCCCTTATCATATTCTTGCTTAAACTTTTTCTGATAATGTGCCATTTTAACCATGGAAACTTCTCTTTTTTCTTCTATCAACTCTAAGCTAGTGGAAGTTTGATGATTATTCTCTTTAACACTGAACTGTTCAGTTTTCAAGGTTGGGAACCCTATCTCAATAGGTATGACTACCTCAAATCCATAAGTTAATGAAAAAGGAGTTTCTTCTATTGACCTTCAAGGTGTGATGCGATAAGTTCACAATACATGGGGAAATTCATCTACCCACCTCCCTTTCACATCGTCCAGCCTTTTCTTCAACCCAGACACTATGACCTTATTGATGGCTTTAGCCTGCCCGTTCCCTTGTGGGTAAGTCGGAGTAAAGTACCTATTTCTAATTCCCAACTCTTCACAATACCTCCTAAAGGTTTTGCTGTCAAATTGAAGCCCATTGTTCGATATTAACGTATAAGGGACCCCAAACCTAGTAACAATATTTCTCCAAATAAATCTTTTTGCATTAACTTCTCTAATATTTGAGAGAGGTTTTACCTCCACCCATTTGGTGAAATAATCTGTCCCGACGATGAGCCATCTTCTGTTTTCCCGTAGCCCTAGGAAATGGTCTCATTATATCCAAGCTCTATTGAGCAAATCGCCAAGGACTAGAAAGCGGATTCAAGACTCCTCCAGGTTGATGGATATTTGGAGCATACCTCTAACACTGGTCACATTTCTTAACATAGTCTTGAGCAGCGTTCTACATACTTAGCCACCAATACCCTTGGATAAGGGCTCTATGAGATAAAGATCTCCCACCAGTATGACTTTCACAAATTCCCTCATGTAGCTCCTCCAACAGGGGCTTCACAGCCTCTGGATGAATGCATAACAGATGTGGTCCCAAGTGGGAACACTTATACAACTTTTGTTCTTTAGACAACCAATAACGTGGGGCCTTCCTATGTATCTTCTTGGCCTCATCCTTATCCTTAGGCAGATGTCCTTGCTTTAAAAATATAACCCAAGGGTCTATCCAGCTCGGTCCCACCTAGATACTATGCACTTCGACCAAAAGCTGCACCTCATGGTTAGGTGTGATCGCATCTTCCACAACGATAATCTGAGGCAGGCCTGATCTCGAAGTAGTAGCCAACATAGCCAGCGAATTGGCATGAGAGTTTTACCATCTCAGGATTTGGTTTAATATGAAACTCTTGAACTGAGTTTGAGCTCTCTTGACCTTAACTAGATATCTTTGTATTCATTCATCTCTAGCTTCGAATTCTCCATTAACTTGCCCCACGACTAGATGAGAATTTGAATATACCTCTATAATACTCCCCCATAGCTTACTAACCATTGCCATCCCAGCTAATAAAGCTTCGTACTCAGCTTCATTATTAGTAGCTAAGAAGCCTAAACGTAAGCATTTCTCCACTATCAGTTTCTTGGGGGTTACCAACACAATTTCCACTATAGAGCCTTTTTGATTTGCTACTCCATCAGAATATATTTCCCAAGTTGCAGTGGTAGAAATTGAAGCCACAACAACACCCATTGTTGTTTTCTCATTATATGCAATATCCTTAGTAAACTCAGCCACAAAATCAGCCAAAACTTGCCCTTTTACAGCAGTACGAGGCATATACTTGACATCATAGGCCTCAAGTATGGTTCCCCACTTAGCAATCCTGCCCGTGTAGTCAGACTTTCGCAGGAGTGCCTGTAAGGGATGTTGCATTAGTATGACTACAGTATGTGCTTGAAAATAATGTGGAAGCTTCCTCGTAGAATGTACAATGGCCAATACTAATTTTTCTAAGGGCAAATAACATGTTTCTGCTTCATGCAAGGATTTACTAACATAGTAGATAGGTTTCTACACTCCGTTCTCATTCCTGACCAAAACTAGGCTTACTGCATGATCTGTGACTGCTATGTATGCATATAACACTTCCTCCTTCTCAGGTTGGGAGAGAATAAAGGGATGTGATAGATACTATTTTAACTCCTTAAAGGCTAGCACGCACTCCTCAGTCCATTCAAAACTCTTCCATTTATGGAAAAGTTGGAAAAATGGTCGACACCTATCTACTGACCGAGAAATAAATCTATTTAGTGTTGTTGCCATCCCTGTCAACTTTTGTACCTCCTTAGGATTCTGAGGAGGATGTAAACTTTTGATGGCCTTAATCTGGTCAGGATTGACCCCAATTCCTCGGTGCGTGATCATGTGGCCTAAGAACTTCCTTGAACTGACTCCAAAAGAGCATTTAGATGCGTTCAAATGTAGTTTATGTTCCCACAATATTGAAAACACCTCCTCTAAGTCTGTCAAGTGTTTTGTAACTTGTTTTCTTTTTATCACCATGTCATCAATATATGCCTTTACATTCCTCCCAATCTGTGCTTTAAACATTCACGTCACCATTCTTTGATACTTGGATCTAGCATGTTTAAGGCCAAAAGGCATCACCCGGTAATGATAATTGCCAATGGGAGTTCGAAAAGCAGTTTTCTCTTGGTCGGATAATGCTAGAGGTATCTAATGGTACCCTTGGAAAGCATCTAAGAAGCTCATCTGAGGGTGCCCAACCGTTGCATCCACTAACTGGTCGATCTGAGGAACATGGAAAGGATCCTTTAGACAAACTTTATTCAAATCCGTGAAATCTATACACACCCGCCATTTTCCATTTTTCTTCTTCACCACCACAGTATTGGTGAACCGCTTAGGATAAAAGATTTCCTTGATTGCTCCCGCTTGTTTAAGTTTGTTCACCTCCACCCTTACAGCCTCAGCGTGTTCTTTTGAGGAATGCCGAGGTGGTCTCCTTCTTGGTACCACATTAGAATTCACATTCAACCGATGACATATAAACTCGGGAGCAATCCCTAGTACATCACAAGTACTCCAAGCGAACACATCTATGTTGTCTTCCAAAAATCTTGTTAATGCTGCTTTCACCAAAGGGGGTAATTGAGCCCTTACTTGAAAGTATTTATCCTCATCTTGACCAATCAAAACCTTTTCCAACTCCTTGGACAATAGTAAACCAAATTTTAGTACACTCAACTCAAATCAACTAAAATACTAGCTTTGTTCTGTTGTGTTTATGAAAAACAAGTTCAATTAAAGATGTCTTCTTTATGTTCAAGTTCAAGCTTAGGTGAGATTTCAGTGGTGCCCAAAATTGCGAAAGGCCATCTCTTCCCTTGTATTAAGATCTGCAAACTCCTCCTCTCCCGAAATTACAACATTACCCTTCTTGTTGGTTCTGATATTACTTCTTCTATCCCTTCCTCTCTCCTCCATTCCCCTCTATTCCATTTCCAACCGACCAAAGACATAGATGGTATCTCCAATGTGACCCGGGTACAACCCGACCCATTTGTGCCACGATTGACCACATCATGAACAAGACCACCCACCATGTGTTCTCCAAATTTGCCATCCCCACTGGTTTTCATCACATCTGGTGCTTGCTGGGCCGCCGTCCACCAACCTTTGTTTGCTTCAATGATAAGCTTTGTTATGGTTTTCTTTCCTTTTATTTATTTTTTTCAGTTTTTATTGGATTTTAATGTTTATGTTTAGAAATATAAATTATTCTCATAAAAAAGAAGAAGAAATATATATTATTTATTTATAGAACTTGTTGTAACGACCTAATGGTACATGAGTACTAACCGCTATCTAACTATTTTGTTCGCAGAGTGCCATCCATCACAAACTGCATGTTTGGCTTTAGCTTTCTTGGAACTCATAAATTTGTCAATAGGTTAGGTAAGTTTCCAATATGTTTAGCTTGCAACTTCGTAAATATACATAAGATACATTTACAAATAAGCATAACTAAATGTGTATTAAAATTTTATCACGATTATACATATAATATATATATATATAAAATGTTTGTATATCTGAAAATATAAAATAGCTACTAATAAAATAAATATAAGTTTATTTGAAACAAATGAAAAAAAAAATCATTTAAATTGTTATCCATGAAATTCTTAATTTTAGTTTGTCTAACCGTTATTTATATAATAATAATACCGTAAAAATGAATCAATGATGGTGACTTTTTTTAAGGTTTATTAATTTTGATTCTATAGTTTTCACACTTAATAACTCATTTAACACAAAAAAATTAAGAAATTTAAATTAGATTCCTTGATTTCTATAGTGTAGTAAACAGTTGCACCAAAATTTAAAAAAAAAAAAAAAAAAATTGGATTAGACACCCATAGCATAAAATTAGACTCAAATTTGATATTTAATTGAATTTTCTTTTAGTTTTGGCTTTAAATACACACACACACATATATATATATATATATATATATGTTGAGGCTTGCACTGCATTATAGTCTATAGATCTTGAAAGATCAACGTCTCAGCCCAAAAAAAAAAAGGAATGATCTTGAAAGGTCAAGGGAGAGTGCAGTCCACCTAAGTAGGTCATATTCACCATCAATTCTATTTACTTTTGGATCACTTGGAGTAAAAGGAGAGTCAATTTATTTTTATATTTCATCTTATTTAGAAATTAAAGAATATTATTGTTACTTTCACAAGGGAGCTGAACAAACTTGGAGAATTAATTGAAAAATCGAACTAGAAAGGTAGCGGGTGTCTCAATTATTGAATCTTATGATAAAAAACCAAGTTAATGTGTATTTATTTTTAAATAATTTAATAGTTACAATAATGAGA